>NC_091190.1:21426455-21518955 GCF_040958095.1 Procambarus clarkii | reverse complement strand
AAGTACTATTGTAAGTACTACTGTAAACTTGATTTAGGGAAAACAGATTTTTCGACACCTTTAAAATCACGTTAGAGAAAAATGGTTTATGTGCCTCTGTAATCCTTTACACCACCGCCCACGGGATGGGTATGGGGTGCATAATAAAGAAAGAAATTGACTGTATATTTAAAGTGAAGGGAAACCAGAGTTTATAAATTCAAAGTGAACAAATATAGATACAAACATTTTCTTGCTCAGTGTCCACAGTAAAAGGTCAGAGGTTACTTACACACATTTTAGCCGCCTCTAGTAGCTTGGAAAGGTCTCTGACCTGACCTTGGAAAGGTCTCTGACCTGACCTGACCTTTTTTCATGTTTGCAGAGAAATTCGTGCGCGGGCCCTAAGCCTCTGGCTGGCCCACTAGTGTTGCTTGTTTCTGTTTTACTTAGGCGGAGTGTAAGTATTTATGACTCGTATGGTCGCTTCAGTAAGATTTTGCCCAATGTGTTTAACAACTTCTTCTACTCTGTTGAATTTAAGTTGACCTGACCTGATCGCCTGGAGCCAGATTCACGAAACAGTTACGCAAGTACTTACGAACATGTACATCTTTCCTTAATATTTGATGGCTTTGGTTACGTTTACTAAACAGTTTACAAGCATAAAAAACTTGCCAATCAACTGTTGTTATTGTTATAAACAGCCTCCTGGTGCTTTGCAGCTCATTAATTGTTTAATAATTGTAAACAAAGCTGCCAAAGATTGAGAAAAGATGTACAGGTTCGTCAGTGTTTGCGTAATTGCTTCGTGAATCTGGCCCCTGGTTGACAGCCTGTTGGTGCCAATTGCTTATGAACCCCTAAATTTCCTTTTGTCACCTTGCCAGAGGAATTATTAATTAACCAATTTTTCCTAACTCTCCAGCTGGTTCTCTCCATTTCCCACTCCGTAACAAATACAACTCTTTTTGACTAACCAGACACGTTCGAACCGTAACAGTCCACTTGATCTATCGAGCCGTTTCATAGCATACGTCAATATTACAATGCTTTCAGTTTTACTAATACGTCATATTTTTAAACGGAATGGCCGAAGAGAATTGAACTATAGCCAGATCTCCTGCTGCACTTGAGAAGATACACAAATATAAGCCATACCATTACCAAGAGAGAATACCATGTTTTACATGGTATTCCATGTTTCTCACATACCATGTTTTTCATACCATGAGAAACTAGACTGTTTTCTAAAAGAAGTTCCGGACCAATCGGGCTGTGGTGGGTATGTGGGCCTGCGGGCCGCTCCAAGCAACAGCCTGGTGGACCAAACTCTCACAAGTCAAGCCTGGCTTCTGGTCGGGCTTGGGGAGTAGAAGAACTCCCAGAACCCCATCAACCAGGTATGACAACCAAGTGACAGCACACGGAACGGTGCACAGGGAGTTAAACAAACTGAAGTATAGGAGTGAAGGAAACATTTAAGCTGAGACACGTAAAGAGAGATAAGGGAGGAATGACTCAGGAGAGAAAGAGTTAGAAATAGCTAGATGAAAAGAGAAAAAGTTAGAGGGGGACGTGGAGAAGAGCTAGAGGGGGACGTGGAGAAGAGCTAGAGGGAGAGTGGAAAGCAGCTAGATGGAGTGTAGAACAGCTAGAGGGAAAGAGGAGAATGCAAGATAGAGTAAAATATCAAGGTAAAAGGTTCAATAAGACTTACATTATAGAACTTTATAGAACTAAAAGGACGGACGTGGTAAGTTTACCTTAACCAGACTACACGAAGGTGGAGGAGAGAGAGAGAGAGAGAGAGAGAGAGAGAGAGAGAGAGAGAGAGAGAGAGAGAGAGAGAGAGAGAGAGAGAGAGAGAGAGAGAGAGTGAAAGAGGAGTACCTGCAAGGTGGGAGAGAGAGTAGGAATGGGAAAGAGGAAGTTGAAGGGAAGGAAGGTGTGGTTGAAGGACAAGGGACAGGGTAAGGAGAGGGGACGGAAGGAGGGAAAAGAGAAATTAAAAATATCGGAAAGTGAAATGGAGGCGATGGGGAGGTAGGAGAGGAAGAGTTTGGAAGGAGAGGTTGACGGGGAGAAAGAAAGGGAACGGATAATGTGGGTAGGAAGAGAGGGGCGAATGTCTGTGAGAAGATAGAAAGCAAAGGAGGAGGCTGAGAGGGAATTACCAAAGCATGATTGAAACACAGATGAAGAGTGGAAGATGATGACGAGGGAAAACGAATAGTGTAAAGAGCAAAGGGGGAGAGGCAGACAAGGGTTAATTAACATAAGAGTGAAAGAGAAGAAAAGGGAAGAGAAAAAAATTGGAGAGTGAAGAGGACGATAATGCACATGGAAAAGAAAAGGAGCAATGGGAGAAACAGTAAAGGATAAAGAATGATGAGGCCGCCACGAAGAGAGATGACATGAAGCAAAAGAGAAGGGAAAGAAGAGTGGGACGGAATAGAAGCGAACGAAAAAAATATGAAAAGAGAAGCACATGAGAAAAACACAAAGAGACACGTGAAGCGGAAAAGGACCAAGGAAACTGAAAGAGATAATAATGAACGAAAGCGATGCGAAGAATTGAAGAATAACAGAAAGAATATTCAAAGCAGCGAATGGAACTAGAAAAGGCAGGGAAGGGACTACAAAAGGGAACAGAGGGACAAGTAACGAACAGAAAGAGCGTTGAAGAACACGTACAGCTGAGAACAACAAGAACAAGAACGGAGATAAAAAAAAGAGTTAATGCTATGAAAGAAAGATGATGGTGATGTAGAGCAGAAGTAACGGAAGAGGAATCAGAAAAATAACAAAGGAGACGAGGGTAATTAACAGAGGACTCTGCATAACAGTGACAACACGAACCACTAGAGGCGATGGAGGGAAGAAGGGGAGGTGAGAGAGAGAGAGAAAAGGGGGGAACAGAAACAAACTTGGGAATAATCGGGCGACAAGAATTCCCCGTGAAGCCGGTGTCCATCATGGGAAAGGAGTGTGGGAAGGATTTTCGGACCGCCGCTGATGGCCCCGCCTGGGCTCTTGCATCATCCGGCCAGAATTTCGGATATCCTGGGGAAGGTGAGCCAAAATGTTCTGATATCCGGGGGTACTAAGCCATTCGGATATCGGAGGACAGAAAGCTTAGTTTTAGATATGCAGGTGCTCAAAATTTCGAGTATTCTTGGTCAAGAAGCCCATAATTTCGGGTATTCTTGGACAGGGAACCCAGAATGTTGGGTATTTCTGGACAGGGAGATCAAAATTTCGGGTATTCCCGTACAATGAGCGCAAAATTTCGGGTATTCCTGGACAGGGGGCCCAAAATTTCGGGTATACATGGACAGAGTACAACAAAATTTCTGGTATTCCTGGACTGAGAGCCGAAAATTTTAATTACTTGAGTACCTGGTGCCTCAATCCGAGAAGAGAATCCCGATTTTCAATCAAAAAGTGTTCTCACTGAAAATTAAATTTGAAACCTTTACTGTTAAATTAACGGATTAATCTGATTACTCGGATGACCAAGAAACCAGCGGCATGAATCATTATGCATTTACGTCTCGCCTTACGAAACCTGTACATCTTTCATCAAGTATGGCTGCTTATTACACAGTATATGTGCCCTGAAGCGCTACGAAGTTATCTATAACAATAGAAAACCGGTCGAGAACGTCCTTTCAGCGTTGCCAAGCTCGCATAGAAGACATCCATCAGTCATAAGAGACTATGGAGTTGTGCTCTGCTTGTCGGTCCGGAGTGGCTCTCCAGGGCGCAAAGCCAGGGTAGGTTAATACGGAGGAGGAAGCTGTTACCCAAGCAGCAGGTCCCCCTCTCTCCACGGCACCGAAAGTAAAACTCCGAAGTAAAAACTCAAGCTCGTAAAGTGTTTAATAAATACAGACTAAGCTCTCATAACTGAGGAAAGATGTACAGGTTTCGTCGGTGGATAGAAAGTATGTGTTTGGTCCACCCACCGAGTATATGCAGTATTTTACATGCACACAATCATATTTACCCATCATAATATCCTCAAAATCACATTCAATAAATGTATGATGAAACATACTCAGCAAGTCTATTGTGTAGATATTTTAGCCACTGCATCTTGTACGCCAGAAAATACAATAGTTCTCTTATTACTGTTCACCAGAAAATACAATAGTTCTCTTATTACTGTTCGCCAGAAAATACAATAATTCTCTTATTACTGTTCACCAGAAAATACAATAGTTCTCTTATTACTGTATGCCAGAAAATACAATAGTTCTCTTATTACTGTTCGCCAGAAAATACAATAGTTCTCTTATTACTGTATGCCAGAAATTACAATAGTTCTCTTATTACTGTTCGCCAGAAAATACAATAGTTCTCTTATTACTGTATGCCAGAAAATACAATAGTTCTCTTATTACTGTACGCCAGAAAATACAATAGTTCTCTTATTACTGTACGCCAGAAAATACAATAGTTCTCTTATTACTGTATGCCAGAAAATACAATAGTTCTCTTATTACTGTACGCCAAAAAATACAATAGTTCTCTTATTACTGTATGCCAGAAAATACAATAGTTCTCTTATTACTGTACGCCAGAAAATACAATAGTTCTCTTATTACTGTATGCCAGAAAATACAATAGTTCTCTTATTACTGTACGCCAGAAAATACAATAGTTCTCTTATTACTGTATGAGAGAAAATACAATAGTTCTCTTATTACTGTTCGCCAGAAAATACAATAGTTCTCTTATTACTGTATGCCAGAAATTACAATAGTTCTCTTATTACTGTTCGCCAGAAAATACAATAGTTCTCTTATTACTGTATGCCAGAAATTACAATAGTTCTCTTATTACTGTACGCCAGAAAATACAATAGTTCTCTTATTACTGTACGCCAGAAAATACAATAGTTCTCTTATTACTGTATGCCAGAAAATACAATAGTTCTCTTATTACTGTACGCCAGAAAATACAATAGTTCTCTTATTACTGTATGCCAGAAAATACAATAGTTCTCTTATTACTGAACGCCAGAAAATACAATAGTTCTCTTATTACTGTTCGCCAGAAAATACAATAGTTCTCTTATTACTGTATGCCAGAAAATACAATAGTTCTCTTATTACTGTTCGCCAGAAAATACAATAGTTCTCTTATTACTGTACGCCAGAAAATACAATAGTTCACTTATTACTGTTCGCCAGAAAATACAGTAATCATAAAGCTTGGGGACCCAAAACCTTATTAACTGTACACATCAGTTAACATCTGAATCAGTAAATATTATCAATATACTGTACCGGAAAATAATAATAAAATTTAACAACAATGATAATTATATTTTCCATTACAAAAAACGTATCAGCTCTGAGGCGAAATTCTGTCATTCTTATTATTGTTTCCGTTATTATAATATAATTGGTAACGGAGCTGGAGCTGTAAGCTGGCGTAACACTTCTCCCGTTGTCAAGACTACTACTTCTCCCGTTGTCATGACTGCTACTTCTCCCGTTGTCATGACTACTACTTCTCCCGTTGTCATGACTGCTACTTCTCCCGTTGTCATGACTGCTACTTCTCCCGTTGTCATGACTGTTACTTCTCCCGTTGTCATGACTGCTACTTCTCCCGTTGTCATGACTGCTACTTCTCCCGTTGTCATGACTACCACTTCTCCCGTTGTCAAGACTACTACTTCTCCCGTTGTCATGACTACCACTTCTCCCGTTGTCAAGACTACTACTTCTCCCGTTGTCATGACCACCACTTCTCCCGTTGTCATGACTACCACTTCTCCCGTTGTCATGACTACTACTTCTCCCGTTGTCATGACTACTACTTCTCCCGTTGTCATGACTACCACTTCTCCCGTTGTCATGACCACCACTTCTCCCGTTGTCAAGACTACCACTTCTCCCGTTGTCATGACTACTACTTCTCCCGTTGTCACGACTACCACTTCTCCCGTTGTCACGACTACCACTTCTCCCGTTGTCACGACTTCCACTTCTCCCGTTGTCATGACTACCACTTCTCCCGTTGTCACGACTACCACTTCTCCCGTTGTCTTGACTACTACTTCTCCCGTTGTCACGACTACCACTTCTCCCGTTGTCATGACTACTACTGGGAAGAAGTGGAACTGGGAAGGGGAAATAATTAGACGGGACAGAGGAAGAGAAGTCTAAAGGAAAGGGATGAATGGAGAGAGAAGATTAGGTATAGGGAGAGGGAGGAAGATGCGAGACAAACTAAAGAGGGAAGGATGAGGAGAAGTGGAAGAGAGAAAGGGAGGAGAGGATGAGGGAGAGGTGGAAGATGGAAAGGGGGGAGAGGTGGAAGAGAGAAAGGGAAAGGGGGCAAGGCGACAAATAATGAAACCTGAAACACGGGACGCAGACCGGACTCCGGCGTGAAGCCAGCCGCTCGTATATTCCGTATAATGGAAATTGGATCCTTGATTTTTCAATACAGTGAAACAGCATCCTATTTGGCGGGTAAACACGACTCACCTTCAAAGACCCTATTAAAATCTGGCGAGACTCGAGGCACACAGGGGACCAGTCATAGCTGCCTGGGTTATAATGAGGCCTGATGAAACGCCCCTTTTCCTACTGTTTATGGGAGGGGGGGGGGGGGGAGAATGGAGAGGGAGAGAGGGGGGGGAGGGAGAGAGGGAGAGAGGGAGGGGCGGGAAGGAGGGAGGCTGGGAAGGAAACGAGAGACGTGGAGAGAGCTAAAAGGAGGGAGGACCATCAACTCCCATAATAGGCAATTTGCAATAGGACGTTTTTGTGTGTGTTTCCCCCCCCCCCCCCAGGAGCGCGTACGTGTGTCTACTCACCTGTGTCTACCTGAGGACCAGCTCCTGGGCCCCGCCTTTTCAACTGCTGGTCGTCTAATGCAATAGTTCCTGATATATTATTTGTATTCCATTTAATTTATAGCACTGTACGGTATTAGTCTCTGTTACCTGCTTCTCTTGTTGATTTATTCAACACTTTTGGAGCTAAATAAATATTTCCTTATCTTCCTATTGGCGCATTTGTGTGTCCAGCTTCCGCCCGTGATCTCTCCTCCTGTTGTTATACTTGGTAAGCATTTCATCTTTGTTTATTTTGTAATACCCTAAGCATCTTAAATACCTCAGTCACGCCTTCAAATATCAGCTTTCACAGTCCATCCATAGTTTACACTCCAATCCTCTAAGTTTTGGAACCAATCTTATGGTTCTTTGAACTTTGAAAGTTCAAAGCTCCTCATACCCCATCTCTCGTAACTCTGGGGCGAGGTTCGTTGCAAACCTCTGAACCTTTTCCAGCTTCCTTATATGCTCCTTCAGATGGGGACTAAAATGATGAGGCGGCATACTCTAAGACTGGCCTCACGAAGGCAGTGTAAAGCGCCCTAAATGCTTCCTTACTTAGGTTTCTGAATGATGTTCTAACTTTTGCCAGTGTAAAGTACGCTGCTGTCGTTATCCTATTTATATGTGCTTCAGGAGATAGATTAGGTGTTACGTCCACGCCCAGGTCTCTTTCTCGCGTCGTCACAGGTAGGCTGTTCCCCTTCATTGTGTACTGTCCCTTTGGTCTCCTATCACCTAGTCTCATTTTCATAACTTTACATTTCCTCGTGTTGAACTCCAGTAGCCATTTCTCTGACCATCTCTGCAACCTATTCAGGTCCTCTTGGAGGATCCTGCAATACTCATCTGTCACAGCTCTTCTCATCAACTTTGCGTCATCCGCGAACATCGACATGTAGGACTCTACTCCTGTAAACATGTCGTTAACATATAGGTACTTGGTCCCAGCACCGATCCTTGAGGTACTCCACTCGTTACTGTTCGCCAGTCCGACTTCTCGCCCCTCACCGTAACTCTTTGGCTCCTTCCTGTTAGGTAGTTCCTTATCCATGCTAGGACCTTTCCCTCCACCCCCGCCTGCCTCTCGAGTTTGAACAGCAGTCTCATGTGCGGTACTGTATCAAAGGCTTTTTGGCAGCCCAGAAACATGCAGTCTGCCCAACCATCTCTGTCCTGTCTTATCCTCGTATTTTATCATAGAATTCCAAAAGGTTAGTTAGGCACGATTTCCCTTTCCAGAACCCATATTGATGTTTGTTCACAAACCTAACGTTATGTGTGTGTGTGTGTGTGTGTGTGTGTGTGTGTGTGTGTGTGTGTGTGTGTGTGTGTGTGTGTGTGTGTGTGTGTGTGTGTGTGTGTACGAACGTACCATTCATGCCTGCAGGATCGAGCTGTCAGCTCTTGGACTCCACCTTTCTAACTGTTGGCTGTCTGACGTAAGTTGTAAGACAGTTCAGTCCATATGAGACGACCCATCATCCACCTGAAGTCTCAAACACAACAATGAGAACATAACAACAACATTTACATAGGGGAAAAAAATGCACGACTAACATCAAGGGAATCAATGAAAATAAACAAGTATCCCCCCCCCATAGTGTGTATCTTATCACAAAAGGGGTTTTCCAGCATGTCTCTCCTCCCCCCCCCCCTCCCTGCCAGGTTTTGACGTCCACCCGGGCAGGGATGTCAGAAAGGGACCTCACGGCATGTCCTCTTTTGTCATTGTCCCTTCCCGGGGACTCTCTTTCATGTCTCGCTCTCTCATATGTCGTCGTCCATCCGCAACTTCGATAACGTCTCCCCCCCCCCCCCACCCTGCCCCCGCATCGGGTAGGGTTCACTGCAGGGGCTGTTGCTGCTGGTTGCTGTTGCTGGATGGAGCTGTTGCTGCTGGTTGCTGCTGTTGGTGCTGGCCGGAGCTGTTGCTGCTGGTTGCTGCTGCTGGTCGGAGCTGTTGCTGCTGGCTGCAGCAGGAGAGGAGTGAGAGAGGGAAGGAATGAGGGGAAAGAAGGATTGAGGAAGGGAGTGAGGGAGCGAAGGCTTGAAGAAGGGAGGGAGTGAGGGAATGAATGAGGGAGGGAAGGCTTGAGGAAGGAGGGAAGGAGGGAGGGAAGGAGGGGAGACCTGTCAATACAACATGTGCGCCACAGGCAACATTTTAACAAGATACAAAAAAAGTTTCTGATCTCTGTTATGGCCAAATTCAGACATCAAATTTTGGCGGTGACAGTAGGGACGAGCCCTGTGTCCTGTACAATGGTGGCAGGGGCGTGGTGTGGCGCTGGGTGGTGGCAGGGGGCGTGGGTGTGGCGCGGGGTGGTGGCAGGGGACGTGGGTGTGGCGCGGGGTGGTGGCAGGGGGCGTGGGTGTAGCGCTGGGTGGTGGCAGGGGACGCGGGTGTGGCGCGGGGTGGTGGCAGGGGGCGTGGGTGTGGCGCGGGGTGGTGGCAGGGGACGTGGGTGTGGCGCGGGGTGGTGGCAGGGGACGTGGGTGTGGCGCGGGGTGGTGGCAGGGGACGTGGGTGTGGCGCGGGGTGGTGGCAGGGGGCGTGGGTGTGGCGCGGGGTGGTGGCAGGGGACGTGGGTGTGGCGCGGGGTGGTGGCAGGGGACGTGGGTGTGGCGCGGGGTGGTGGCAGGGGACGTGGGTGTGGCGCGGGGTGGTGGCAGGGGACGTGGGTGTGGCGCGGGGTGGTGGCAGGGGGCGTGGGTGTGGCGCGGGGTGGTGGCAGGGGACGTGGGTGTGGCGCGGGGTGGTGGCAGGGGACGTGGGTGTGGCGCGGGGTGGTGGCAGGGGGTGTGGGTGTGGCGCGGGGTGGTGGCAGGGGGCGTGGGTGTGGCGCGGGGGTGGTGGCAGGAGACGTGGGTGTGGCGCGGGGTGGTGGCGGGGGCCGTGGGTTTGGCGCGGGGTGGTGGCAGGGGACGTGGGTGTGGCGCGGGGTGGTGGCAGGGGGTGTGGGTGTGGCGCGGGGTGGTGGCAGGGGACGTGGGTGTGGCGCGGGGTGGTGGCAGGGGGCGTGGGTGTGGCGCGGGGGTGGTGGCAGGAGACGTGGGTGTGGCGCGGGGTGGTGGCGGGGGCCGTGGGTGTGGCGCGGGGTGGTGGCAGGGGACGTGGGTGTGGCGCGGGGTGGTGGCAGGGGGTGTGGGTGTGGCGCGGGGTGGTGGCAGGGGGTGTGGGTGTGGCGCGGGGTGGTGGCAGGAGACGTGGGTGTGGCGCGGGGGTGGTGGCAGGAGACATGAGGTTACACCACCTCCAGCTGTTGGTATTATCATATGGAATTTACTATAATCCTACACCACCTTATTAGTCACTATTACATATATTTCTAACACACACACACTGTGTCAGAGACAGTTCTTTGTTCTGTTTTCCCAATTTATGTTCCGATGTATTCACCAAGCTGTGCACACACACAGGAAGCAGCCCGCAACAGCTGTCTAACTCCCAGGTACCTATTTACTGCTAGGTAACTGGGGGCATCAGAGTGAAAAAAAACACTGCCCATTTTGTTTCTGCCATCACCGGGGATCGAACCAGAACCCTAGGATTACGAGTCTACTCAGCTATCATGCCCCCCACCCCCCCAATACGTTTGGTACTCACCTAGTTGTACTCACCTAGTTGTGCTTGCGAGGGGTTGAGCTCTGGCTCTTTGGTCCCGCCTCTCAACCGTGTGTGTGTGTGTGTATATGTGTACTCACGTAGTTGTGTTTGGGGGGTTGAGCTCTGGTTCTTTGGTCCCGCCTCTCAACCGTCAATCAACAGGTGTACAGGTTCCTGAGCCTATTGGGCTCTATCATATCTACACTTGAAACTGTGTATGGAGTCAGCCTCCACCACATCACTTCCTAATGCATTCCATTTGTCAACCACTCTGACACTAAAAAAGTTCTTTCTAATATCTCTGTGTGTGTGTGTGTATGTGTGTGTGTGTGTGTATGTGTGTGTGTATGTGTGTGTGTGTGTGTGTGTGTGTGTGTGTGTGTGTGTGTGTGTGTGTGTGTGTGTGTGTGTGTGTGTGTGTGTGTGTGTGTGTGTGTGTGCGCGCGCGCGCGCTCGCTCGCTCGCGTGCGTGAGTACGTGTGCGAGCGTACGCCGCGCGCGCGAGGGCGCATAAATGCGTTGATACATATTCAGTATTCAGACATGAAAAGCCCTAAGAGAGATACTGTTTTTCAAAGGAATTTATTTGTTCACATGATCTCTGTATGACTAACCATCCTGTGTGATGGGGAGGATTTTTAGCTATAGCTAAAAATAGATAGCTATAGTTTTTTGACAAGACATTATACTCTCCTTCATATAGTCTAGGACAAATGCATAAATGAACATGTACTTAAATGCGTTAATAATAATAAAAAAAGGTTCGCATGATCTCGGAGCACAACGCCATGATCTGAAACCGAACATGAAATACTGGCCATCAACCATTGCATTTCCTTCAAGTTGGTGAGTGATGTCGTGCAAAAGATTACAAGAGTGAATACTCTAGCTCTCTCGAGGTTGGAGAAAGCCACGGACATGAAGACAACTCCACGCGGGCTTCAAGGAGTGTTAGAGGAGTCCAGAAGTTCCTCGAGTTGTGGCGGAGGAAAGGGAGTGAGATCGATTAGGATTACAAACAGGGTGTTGAAGCACAAGTCACAGATACTACTTGGTGAGCGTCCAGGACGAGCCCAAACGTCGTCACTTATATTTCACACGTGTGTGTGGGGTTGTATGTTTCCAGCCATGTTACTGTCAACTATTCGCTGCGTGTTTCTGCAACTCACGCTGAAGGATTTAAGTGGCGGCTTCAACAATTTCAAGGTTGAAAGGGTGTTGAGTGGAGTCTGATGGAGGCGCCGCGGTTGTCGGTGAGCTGCTGTTGGGCTTTAAAGTGCTTGAACCTGGAGTGAACGAATCAACAGGTTTCACTACTGCCACACGAATCAACATGTGCCACCACTGCCACACGAATCAACATGTGCCACCACTGCCACACGAATCAACATGTGCCACCACTGCCACACGAATCACTACAAGCAACTACCTTTCGACCAAGTTATCACAAGACTAGCCTGGAACAGGATAGACGAGGAAGTTAACGAGGCCAATTCAATACAGTTTAATATGTAAATATGATAAACAAAAGACAAGTGACTCCATTGAAATACTCGATCCTGGAGCACATCTAGGCGAAAATCCCTAAACGAGATATACAACACACAAGCGTACATCCAGATATAAAAAAAAAACATACATCCAGATATATAAAACAAACATACACAAACAGATACCGATTACCCCTGTCGAGATCCAAGCGGGAAAAAGCCAACAGCTGTCTAACACCGCCTGGTCGAATTAGTGATAATAACACCCGAAAAGGAATTGGATTTAGGCGACTGCCCCAGCGGGCCAGCTGAGAAAGGCAACGCGAGGTCCCTGATTTCTCCACAGACTGGCGCCTCCGAGGCTAAGGTGATTAATAGGGCGAGAAGTGAGGTGCGTGCAGGGAAGCCAGCCTTCCTCCACTGATTGATTCTTTTCACAGATAGGTATTAATTTATCTGATAGGAATGACAGCTGTTAGTATTAAATATTCTGTATGAAACTGAGCTCTATGGGTTTAACTGGTCACCACCGCGAAAGATAAGGTAAATTATCAGAACTTGCTGTTGTTGTTGTTATATTGTTGTTATAGATTCAGCTACTCGGAACAAGTTCCAAGTAGCACGGGCTATGGTGAGCCCATAACTTACCTGGCACAGGAGCGGGGCAAGAAGCACGGGCTATGGTGAGCCCGTAGTGGACTTACCTGGCACAGGAGCGGTGCGCAGAACTTGCTAAGTCAGTACCACTACATAGCACTCTGGAAGAGATATGAGGATAGGGGTATCTGGGATAGGACGTGGGGAAGGAATGGTGTCCAATCTCTTAGCCGTTGGAGATCGAATGCCGATCAGCAAGAAGCGAAGCTGTCGCTCTACCAACTGGACCAGTTAGACATCTTCAAGAGAAAACTAGACTGCTTTCTGGAAAAAGTGCCGGACCAACCGGGCTGTGGTGGGTATGTGGGCCTGCGGGCCGCTCCAAGCAACAGCCTGGTGGACCAAACTCTCACAAGTCGAGCCTGGCCTCGGGCCGGGCTTGGGGAGTAGAAGAATTCCCAGGACCCCATCAAGCAGCTTTATCAAGCAGGTAAATTGGGAAGATACAGCGATCCTCAGCCACACATATCGCAAGTTAATTCCCCTCCACAAGTAGATATAGAGGGGATAGATATTCCCCTCCACAAGTAGATATAGAGGGGGATAGATATTCCCCTCCACAAGTAGATATAGAGGGGATAGATATTCCCCTCCACAAGTAGATATAGAGGGGATAGATATTCCCCTCCACAAGTAGATATAGAGGGGATAGATATTCCCCTCCACAAGTAGATATAGAGGGGGATAGATATTCCCCTCCACAAGTAGATATAGAGGGGATAGATATTCCCCTCCACAAGTAGATATAGAGGGGATAGATATTCCCCTCCACAAGTAGATATAGAGGGGATAGATATTCCCCTCCACAAGTAGATATAGAGGGGATAGATATTCCCCTCCACAAGTAGATATAGAGGGGGATAGATATTCCCCTCCACAAGTAGATATAGAGGGGATAGATATTCCCCTCCACAAGTAGATATGGAGGTGATAGATATTCCCCTCCACAAGTAGATATAGAGGGGATAGATATTCCCCTCCACAAGTAGATATGGAGGTGATAGATATTCCCCTCCACAAGTAGATATGGAGGTGATAGATATTCCCCTCCACAAGTAGATATAGAGGGGATAGATATTCCCCTCCACAAGTAGATATGGAGGTGATAGATATTCCCCTCCACAAGTAGATATAGAGGGGGATAGATATTCCCCTCCACAAGTAGATATAGAGGGGGATAGATATTCCCCTCCACAAGTAGATATAGAGGGGGATAGATATTCCCCTCCACAAGTAGATATGGAGGTGGTAGATATTCCCCTCCACAAGTAGATATAGAGGGGATAGATATTCCCCTCCACAAGTAGATATAGAGGGGATAGATATTCCCCTCCACAAGTAGATATAGAGGGGATAGATATTCCCCTCCACAAGTAGATATGGAGGTGATAGATATTCCCCTCCACAAGTAGATATAGAGGGGGATAGATATTCCCCTCCACAAGTAGATATGGAGGTGATAGATATTCCCCTCCACAAGTAGATATAGAGGGGGATAGATATTCCCCTCCACAAGTAGATATGGAGGTGGTAGATATTCCCCTCCACAAGTAGATATAGAGGTGGTAGATATTCCCCTCCACAAGTAGATATAGAGGGGATAGATATTCCCCTCCACAAGTAGATATAGAGGGGATAGATATTCCCCTCCACAAGTAGATATGGAGAGACACGTGCCCCCCCCCACAGGGAGGAATGACTACACCCATGAACACTAATATATGACTTGGAGGCGGAATTTTCTACAATGTTTCAGATTTTTCTTATCTGTTTAGTTACAAGTCAAAAGGGCAAAACTACGAAGGCAGGAAAAATAAAGGGAGCCAGGTGGTGAGGACTTGATCGAGATGTACGAGATTCTCAAGAGGACTGGGAGAGTAGATAGAAAGAAATGTTTAACAGCAATTGAGGAATTGACTGAAAATTGAATACTCACATTAAGTCACAATGATACAATTAACACTCCTTAAACGTAACCTAAACTCTACCCAAATGCACACTTAAGTAAGTATACTTAGGTGAGTACAAGCACAACTAGGTGAATACACACACCCCAGATGGGCAAAGTTTCTTTCACCCTGAATGCCCCTGTTACCTAGCAGTAAATCGGTACCTGGGAGTTAGACAGCTGTCACGGAGCTGCTTCCTGGTGTGTGTGTGTGTGTGTGTGTCTGCGCGTGCGTGGAAAAGAAAGAAAAAAAATAGTAGTTTGTAACAGTTGAGAGGCGGACCGAAAGAGCAGAGCTCAACCCCCGCAAGCACATCTGGGTGAATACAACTAGGTGAATACACACACGGGACAAATAGACCGGGATATTATCAGACAGGAAGCAAAGGTGCCTGATAACTGATGAGGAGTTAAGCCTGCAACAGGCAGTCGGCTTTACTGCCCATCCATATTTTTAACGATAATGGCAGACTGACAGACGGATGCTTGAATTATCCAGTGATTTGCTCATGAAACATTTGAATGGGATTCGGCCGCACGGACACACACACACACACACGCACAGCTTCCCCTGCCAGGAGAGGAGGTAACACACACACACACACACACACACAGTTTCCCCTGCCACTGGAGGAGGTAACACACACGCACGCACGCACACACACACACACACACACACACACACACACACACACACACACACACACACGCACACACACACACACACAGAAAGAAAGGCTGGAAACGAAAGGATGTTAGAAAGGCTGTTGGTCCAGATGGGATCTCACCATGGGTACTGAAAGAGTGTGCAGAGGCACTTTGCTTGCCACTCTCCATAGTGTATAGTAAGTCACTAGAGACGGGAGACCTACCAGAAATATGGAAGACTGCGAATGTGGTCCCAATATACAAAAAGGGCGACAGACAAGAGGCACTGAACTACAGGCCAGTGTCCTTGACTTGTATACCATGCAAGGTGATGGAGAAGATCGTGAGAAAAAACCTGGTAACACATCTGGAGAGAAGGGACTTCGTGACAAATCGCCAACATGGATTCAAGGAGGGTAAATCTTGCCTTACAGGCTTGATAGAATTCTACGATCAGGTGACACAGATTAAGCAAGAAAGAGAGGGCTGGGCGGACTGCATTTTCTTGGATTGTCGGAAAGCCTTTGACACAGTACCGCATAAGAGGCTGGTACATAAGCTGGAGAGACAGGCAGGTGTAGCTGGTAAGGTGCTCCAGTGGATAAGGGAGTATCTAAGCAATAGAAAGCAGAGAGTTACGGTGAGGGGTGAGACCTCCGATTGGCGTGAAGTCACCAGTGGAGTCCCACAGGGCTCTGTACTCGGTCCTATCTTGTTTCTGATATATGTAAATGATCTCCCGGAGGGTATCGATTCATTTCTCTCAATGTTTGCGGACGATGCTAAAATTATGAGAAGGATTAAAACAGAAGAGGACTGTTTGAGGCTTCAAGAAGACCTAGACAAGCTGAAGGAATGGTCGAACAAATGGTTGTTAGAGTTTAACCCAACCAAATGTAATGTAATGAAGATAGGTGTAGGGAGCAGGAGGCCAGATACAAGGTATCATCTGGGAGAGGAAATTCTTCAGGAGTCAGAGAAGGAAAAAGACTTGGGGGTTGATATCACGCCAGACCTGTCTCCTGCAGCACATATCAAGCGGATAACATCAGCGGCATATGCCAGGCTGGCCAACATACGAACGGCATTCAGAAATTTGTGTAAAGAATCATTCAGAACTTTGTATACCACATATGTCAGGCCAATCCTGGAGTATGCAGCCCCAGCATGGAGTCCATATCTAGTCAAGGATAAGACTAAACTGGAAAAGGTTCAAAGGTTTGCCACCAGACTAGTACCCGAGCTGAGAGGTATGAGCTACGAGGAGAGACTACGGGAATTAAACCTCACTTCGCTGGAAGACAGAAGAGTTAGGGGGGACATGATCACCACATTCAAGATTCTGAAGGGAATTGATAGGGTAGATAAAGACAGTCTATTTAACACAAGGGGAACACGCACAAGGGGACACAGGTGGAAACTGAGTGCCCAAATGAGCCACAGAGATATTAGAAAGAACTTTTTTAGTGTCAGAGTGGTTGACAAATGGAATGCATTAGGGGGTGATATGGTGGAGGCTGACTCCATACACAGTTTCAAGTGTAGATATGACAGAGCCCAGTAGGCTCAGGAATTTGTACACCTGTTGATTGACGGTTGAGAGGCGGGACCAAAGAGCCAGAGCTCAACCCCCGCAAACACAACTAGGTGAGTACAACTAGGTGAGTACACACACACGCACACACACACACAGCTTCCCCTGCCAGGGGAGGAGGTAACACACACACACGCACACACACACACACACACGCACACACACGCACAGCTTCCCCTGCCAGGGGAGGAGGTAACACACACACACACACAGCTTCCCCTGCCAGGGGAGGAGGTAACACACACACACACACAGCTTCCCCTGCCAGGGGAGGAGGTAACACACACACACACACACACACACACACACACACACACACACACACACACACACACACACACACACACACACACACACACAGGCGTACAGCCATCCCTGCTAGGTAAGGAGGTAACCCAAACAGTAACGTAACGGAAGAGGAAATAACGAAGCAACAATTATCACTTCCAAAGACGTAGCAACCTGACAACGGCTTAGCATGCATGTTGCAAGAAGCTGTCACATGCACACCATAAGAGTTGTGGTGCGTATGTGGGCCTGCGGGCCGCTCCAAGCAACAGCCTGGTGGACCAAACTCTCACAAGTCAAGCCTTGCCTCGAGCCGGGTTTGGGGAGTAGAAGAACTCCCAGAACCCCATCAAGCAGGTATCAAGCAGGTATACCTCTAGCAGTGGTATTCCATGATTTACTGGCGAAGGTAGACTTGCCCAGCAGCAGAATTACGCTAAATGTAGCACCAATATACAACATAAGAGGCAGGAAGTTGGCACTTAACTACAGACCAGTGCCACTGACAAGCATATTCCACAAAGTACGCAAATCAATATAGACTAGTAGAGCATCTAGGCAGTATTAGGTTTGCGAAGAAGCACCAACGCAGCTTTAGGGATGGTAAATCGTGCCTAACGAACCAATTAACACAATCTGACCTAAATTAGACAGGTAAGAGAAGGATAGCCAGACTGCATATTTCTACTCACAACATGCTTTTAACATAATACCTTTAAAAACACATACAAACTTGAAAAAAAGGCTGGAGTAACTGGAAGAGTGATCAGGTGTGTGAGAATACCTAACCGACAGGAGCCAGAGACAGTAACAGGCACTAAAAGGGGGGTAACAACGGGGTCCTACACTGAACACAGAACACTAAAAGGACGGTATATATATTATAGGGAAACCAATGGAAAATATCTAGCAGTAGCAAACAAGTCTTACCAAAAGGCACAACTATGAGACAAGACGGGATGTATTCTAAACCCAGGTAGCTGTGTGGAACAGTTCCAGTGTATGCAGACCCCTCCAGGAACTTCACTTCAAAAAGCATGAAATAAAATTTAAAAAGATATAGAGGTTTACACGAAGCTTGTCCCGTAAGTACGTAAATTAGGTCCCAGACGCGCCTTAATCGACTGTGCTACGACATGGTCAAAAGAATTGCAACCGGGAAATCAACTTGACCTACCACGGATCCTCTCGGACGTAGGTTCGAACCTTCGTCACACCCTTGTGGATTTGTTCATTTGATGCATCACGCTATTGTGATTTCTGTGTGTAATGGTGTTTCGGGGCTTAGTGTCCCCGCGGCCCGGTCCTCGACCAGGCCTCCATCCCCAGGAAGCAGCCCGTAGCAGCTGTCTAACTCCCAGGTACCTATTTTCTGCTAGATAACAGGGGCATCAGGATGAAAGAAACATTTTGCCCATTTGTCTCCGCCTCCACCGGGGATCGAACCCGGAACCTCAGGATTACGAATCCAAAGCGCTGTCCACCCAGCTGTCAGGCGCTGGCGACTATTAGGATTCATTATTCCCGATAATTTACCTATGAGGACCTAGTCCGAAGACCCAAGCCTTCAGCGGTCTTACTGGAGTCCTCTCAGAGGATTCTCCGTTCACTATCAGTCCGTCACCAGTCAGTAAGCCAGTCCTGGACCCCGGCTTGTAGTACTGTTACCAGTCAGTAAGCCAGTCCTGGACCCCGGCTTGTAGTACTGTTACCAGTCAGTAAGCCAGTCCTGGACCCCTGGCTTGTAGTACTGTCACCAGTCAGTAAGCTAGTCCTGAACCCTGGCTTGTAGTACTGTCACCAGTCAGTAAAGCCAGTCCTGGACCCCTGGCTTGTAGTACTGTCACCAGTCAGTAAGCCAGTCCTGGACCCCTGGCTTGTAGTATTGTCACCAGTCAGTAAGCTAGTCCTGGACCCTGGCTTGTAGTACTGTCACCAGTCAGTAAAGCCAGTCCTGGACCCCGGCTTGTAGTACTGTCACCAGTCAGTAAAGCCAGTCCTGGACCCCGGCTTGTAGTACTGTCACCAGTCAGTAAAGCCAGTCCTGGACCCCGGCTTGTAGTACTGTCACCAGTCAGTAAAGCCAGTCCTGGACCCCGGCTTGTAGTACTGTCACCAGTCAGTAAGCTAGTCCTGGACCCCTGGCTTGTAGTACTGTCACCAGTCAGTAAGCTAGTCCTGGACCCTGGCTTGTAGTACTGTCACCAGTCAGTAAAGCCAGTCCTGGACCTCTGGCTTGAAGTAGTCACCAGTCAGTATGCCAGTCCTGGACCGCGGCTTGTAGTACTATCACCAGTCAGTAAGCCAGTCCTGGACCCCTGGCTTGAAGTAGTCACCAGTCAGTAAGCCAGTCCTGGACCCTGGCTTGTAGTCTCATATATATACCAAGCACATACATTACGTAATCTCCTAAGCCATACTGTGTCAGCGACTTAAGGAAATCTTGGGACAACACAACTGTGTACAGATTATTTATAACCAATGTCATATTGTCCTCCTGCATATGATTACAAATCCAAATGGAAACATTAGGCACGATAACTTACAGAGATAACAATGCTGATTATGTTATTACAGTGGCTTTCTCAAGACGTGTATGATACGGCCCCAAACACGGCTTTAATTATCTTTACTTATTACCCATGCCAGATTAGTGAGGCGATAGTTACATGGCCGCTCCCTTCTTCCCTTTCATTAATATTGTTGCGGCATTTCATTATTTTCCAGTCTGTTCTCTCCATTTGCCGCTCAGTAATGAATGCAACTGTTTTACCTGCGCCAGAAACCTGTGAACCCAACCAACCCACCAAACCTATCGAGACCGGTGCAGAGAAATTTACAATATTGGTATTTTAAGTTGATCAAATGCGTTGCATTTATCAGACTGGTAAATTTGGAAAAAAGGCGACATATTAGATGAGAGAAGAGGTTACTCGCTATGTAAGTAATGTAATCGCTATGTATGACTATGTAATCGCTTTCGATTACATTTGTTCTTCGCGTTATGTACTGTAACGCAGTTCCCAGTGTAGCCAACTCGCATCCGAATGGTCCCAGTTTAGGTTCCCGGGCAGGGTGAGACGTTTGGGCACGTATGGTTATAACTAATGCCTCAGTTGACTTAGCAGTAAATAGATACCCGGGAGTTGGGAAACTATTGGGGATTGCTTCTGGGCAACCCATCCTCCAACTATACTAGTACCCACACCTACTCAGGATGGTACAAAATATTGTCTCAGCCATCACATATTGTAGCATTACATTTTATTTAAAAAATCAGACAGCCAAGGACTGAAGTGTCCCCTGGTTGATACCTGCTTGATGGTGTTTTGGGAGTTCTTCTACTCCCCAAGCCCGGCCCGAGGCCAGGCTTGACTTGTGAGAGTTTGGTCCACCAGGCTGTTGCTTGGAGCGGCCCACAGGCCCACATACCCACCACAACCCGGTTGGTCCGGAACTTCTTTTAGAAAACAGTCTAGTTTTCTCTTGAAGATATCCACGCCCTTCTCTCCTCCGCTCCTTGTTAGGAAAGAAGCAGCAGAGCACCTTGAACAAATCTACAAGGGCCGTGACGCTGAAACCTTCTTCAGCTACTACTACCGGAGGCCTGCTGAAGGCTATAAAAAATGTTATTGTTATTATAGAACGTATCTGCATTGCAAATATATTCAACCCATTTCCCTAAACCTGGAAGCGTATATGAGCGTCGACCAATCGAATCGAATATTACAATACCATTGTAATATTCCCGTCATTATTGGAGCAGCGGAGACATTATAAAAGGGAAGGTGTACACAGAGGAGACATCGAAGAGGGAGGGTGGTGTAGTAGGGAGCCAGGTGGTCCCATCCTGGGTAATGACATCATCTCACGGCTTGATACATGTTATCCCAACACTCATGATGAATAAAACTTTTTGTAACCCCTGACTATAACTCCAGATACTATGGATAGTCGATATCTGGATACTTGCTGGAACTGGCGGATGGGGGGGAGGGGGGGCTTAAACCTCCAGACCGGGGCGTGTAGAGGCGCAGGGAGGTGACACTTCCACCCAGAAGGTGACAGCCAGCCAGCAACCGATCCAACCAAACAACCAACAAACTATGAAACCAGCAGCCAGATTCAGCCAACTAGCTAAACTAACTATAAATAGGCAGAAAAGGAGTCGCACACAAAGCCAGCTACCCAGCCAACTAGAAGCCTGACAGATTATATATATATATATGTCGTACCTAGTAGCCAGAACGCACTTCTCAGCCTACTATGCAAGGCCCGATTTGTGTAATAAGCCAAGTTTTCATGAATTAATGTTTTTTCGACTACCTAACCTACCTAACCTAACCTAACCTAACTTTTTCGGCTACCTAACCTAACCTAACCTATAAAGATAGGTTAGGTTAGGTAGGGTTGGTTAGGTTCGGTCATATATCTACGTTAATTTTTACTCCAATTAAAAAAAATTGACCTCATACATAATGAAATGGGTAGATTTATCATTTCATAAGAAAAAAAATTGAGAAAATATAATAATTCATGAAAATTTGGCTTATTAGGCAAATCGGGCCTTTCATAGTAGGCTGAGAAGTGCGTTCTGGCTACTAGGTACGACATATATATATATATATATATATATATATATATATATATATATATATATATATATATATATATATATATATATATATATATATATATATATATGCAGAATAACCACATGTGAATAATAGAAAATGCTTAACGCGTTTTCGGCTAATTCGCCTTCATCAGAGCAAAGTAGAATCTACTTTGATTCTACTTTGCTCTGATGAAGGCGAATTAGCCGAAAACGCGTTAAGCATTTTCTATTTTTCACATGTGGTTATTCTGCATACTTGGATCAGTGTTTTTGTGATCATTGTTGTATATATATATATATATATATATATATATATATATATATATATATATATATATATATATATATATATATATATATATATTTAAATAAAAATAAAACAGCGAGAAGACTGCCCACTTCACACTCACACCAAGGGCGCCATTACAAACGAAATGAATAGCGACACAAAAATACAGTTTCCATTTTGTATTACGTGATGTGTAATTTTTTTTGTGTGTTCCCTGTAGGAGTTGCCTTTTGTCCGTCTTGCCTATTGTGCGTCCAGACTCTGAGAGTATTGTACTCAAATGTCTCTCGGAGCATCTTAAGTCGGTTGTGTAAGGAACTGTTGGGTTTGGGCGCTTGTCAGTCTGCATCATGCCACCACCAGATCATCTCTAAACCACCACCAGATCATCTCTAAACCACCACCAGATCATCTCTAAACCACCACAAGATCATCTCTAAACCACCACCAGATCATCTCTAAACCACCACCAGATCATCTCTAAACCACCACCATATCATCAACAAACCACCACCAGATCATCTCTAAACCACCACCAGATCATCTCTAAACCACCACCAGATCATCTCTAAACCACCACCAGATCATCTCTAAACCACCACCAGATCATCTCTAAACCACCACCAGATCATCAACAAACCACCACCATATCATCAACAAACCACTACCAGATCATCTCTAAACCACCACCAGATCATCAACAAACCACCACCAGATCATCAACAAACCACCACCATATCATCAACAAACCACCACCAGATCATCTCTAAACCACCACCAGATCATCTCTAAACCACCACCAGATCATCAACAAACCACCACCATATCATCAACAAACCACCACCAGATCATCTCTAAACCACCACCAGATCATCTCTAAACCACCACCAGATCATCAACAAACCACCACCAGATCATCTCTAAACCACCACCAGATCATCAACAAACCACCACCATATCATCAACAAACCACCACCAGATCATCAACAAACCACCACCATATCATCAACAAACCACCACCAGATCATCTCTAAACCACCACATAAAATGATCATGAAATGAATATCAGGAAGACTGGAGACTGACCTTCAACTTCACAACAAAAGGAACCCAGAGGTAGCCTGGTTGTCACCATAGTGAGACTTGAAGCCTCCGTCGTGAGAACATATACTCTAGGAGGGTTCTGAACCTGCTCCAGTACTCTTCCTCAGTCCCCCCCTCCCCCTCCTTACAGGGTACTTAGTCTGCTCCATCACTATTCCTCATTCCCCATTCTTCATGAGTACTTTACTTGTTCCAATGTTCATATTCAATTTCCCCAGAGTACTGTAATTGCTCCGGTACTATTCCTCAATACCCCCTCCCCCAAGGGTACTGTCCTTGCTCCAGTATTCTTTTCCTCGTCCTCATATCCGACAGACACAAACAAACTACAGTGCTGAATCTTCCTTCACAAACATCACTAGAAACTCCGTAATGAGAGTCCAGTTGGCCACTGGGAACACTATGATGTGTAATGAAGAAAACTCTCCAGTTTTTTCTTGAAGATTTCCACTTTTACTCCGGCAATATTTCTAACATTTGCTGGGAGGATATTGAGCAAGCGTCGACCTCTGATGTTCCTACAGTGTTCCCTGTGTTTCTCTTCCCTTTACTGGTTCTATTCTGCATTTCCAACCAACTCGTTTACTCCAGTATGGAATTATTTTACTGTACAAATTCGGGACCTGGCCCTCCAGTATTTTCCATGTCAAGTAATATTTTATACTTATCGTCTCCTTCCTAGACAGTACATTTTAAGAGATTTGGGACAGTCCCAATAATTTAGGTGCTTTATCATTTCTATGCGTGTCGTATATGTGCTCTGTGTTCCTTCTATTGCAGCAATCTCTCCTGCTCTGAAGGGGTAAGTGAGTACAGAACAGTACTCAAGGCGCAGTGCTCAGTAGTATGAACACTGCGATGGTATCCCTGGATTAGAAGGTTCTCGGAATCCATCCTATTATTTTTCTAGCTGACTATATTTGCACGGGTTATACTCGTTCTTATCTACGTTAGTTCTTTACTTCATTCTCATTTTCATGACTGGCTGACCTGAGTAACCTGACTGGCTGGCTGGCTGACCTGAGTAACTAACTGGCTGGCTGGCTGACCTGAGTAACCTGACTGGCTGGCTGAACTGTCTCAAGATTATCTCAAGCTAACCTGACTGGCTGGCTGGCTGGCTGGCCGCCCGTCCACCAAAAAGTTTCTCAGCCAGCCCTTGTGATGATTCTGTTGGTCCTGACAACCTCCACCCACTCCTAAGTTTGAAACAAATTTCCTTCCTTAATTTTCATGTGAAACAAAAAAATAATGCAACAGACGGGGCGAAGAGAAAAAATATACGAGTTTTTGTTTCTCATTAAAAACTTGTCGAAAAGAAATTATGAAAATCCAACTGCGCTCACGGGTTGTAAATACTGTTTACAGAAGGGAATTTTTATTAATTTATTTTATTACAAAATGGCAAAGGTTTCTATATTGCTAATGGAAACAGAATGAGCGATCCCATGCTTGCGCGCGCGCGTGTGTGTATTTACTATTTGTATTTACAATTTGTGCTGTAGGAACAAGGTGTCAGCTCTTGGACCCGCCTTTTTAACGACCAGTTGTCTAATGTACTGACCTAATCTACTATATATCACACACACACACACACACACACACACACACACACACACACACACACACACACACACACACACACACACACTCACTCTCTATGGGGGGCCTGATAGCTGAGTGGACAGCGCTCTGGACTCGTAATCCTAGGGTCCGGGTTTGATCCCCGGTGATGGTAGAAACAAAATAGGCAGAGTTTCTATCACCCTGATGCCCCGGTTGCCGAGCAGTAAATAGGTACCTGAGAGTTAGACAGGTGTTACGAGCTGCTTCCTGTGTGTGTGTGGGGGGGGGGGGGGAAGGTGGAAATTAGTAGTTAGTAACAGTTGATTGACAGATGAGAGGCGGGCCGAAAGAGCAGAGCTCAACCCCCGCAAGCACAACTAGGTGAATACACACACACACACACACATATGCGCGTACACGCACACATACATACATACATACATACACACACACACACACACACACACACACACACACACACACACACACACACACACACACACACACAAACTAGGTGGAGGAAATAGGCCAGACACGGGATACCAAATGGGAGAGGAAATCCTTCACGAAATGGACAGACAGAAAGGTCTAGGAATTTATATCACACCAAACCTGTCTCCTGAAGCCCACATCAAAGGAATGACATCGGTGGCGTATGCGAGGCTGGCTAACATTAGAACTGCCTTCAGAAACCTGTGTAAGGAATCCTTCAGAATCTTGTATACCTCAAATGTCAGACCAATACTAGTATGCGGTCTTAGCATGGAGCCCGTACCTTGTCAAGCACAAGACGAAGCTGGAATAAGTTCAATGGTATGCCACTAGACTAGTCCCAGAACTAAGAGGCATGAGTTACGAGGACAGGCTGCGTGAACTGCACCTCACGTCGCTGGTAGACAGAAGAGCTCGGGGAGACATGATCAGCACATATAAAATTCTCAGGGGAATTGACAGGGTAGACAAGGATGGATTATTTAATACGAGTGGGACACGCAAAAGGGGACAGATAAGAAAGCTGAGTACCCAAATGAGCCACAGAGACATTAGAAAGAACCTTTTCAGTGTCAGAGTAGTTAACAAATGGAATGCATTAGGCAGTGATGTGGTGGGGGCTGACTCCATACACAGTTTCAAATGTAGATATGACAGAGCCCAGTAGGCTCAGGAATCTGTACACCTGTTGATTGACGGTTGAGAGGCGGGACCAAAGAGCCAAAACTCAACCCCCGCAAGCACAAATAGGTGATTACAACTATCTGAATACACAGACACACACACACACACCATGGTGTGTGTGTGTGTGTGTGTGTGTGTGTGTGTGTGTGTGTGTGTGTGTGTGTGTGTGTGTGTGTGTGTGTGTGTGTGTGTGTGTGTGTGTGTGTATGAGGAGTCTGGTAACTGGTGTGTCTGCTCCACCAGGCCATCCACCGCCGGCAGGGAGGTCACCGAGTGAACGCCCTGACGGTAATGTCTACTGGTGGGGTATGTCTCTGTCTCGCCTCCCACCCCCACCCCCAGGGCACGGTCTCCCACCCTCTCCCAGGGACACGGACTCCCACCCTCTCCCAGGGGCACGGACTCCCACCCTCTCCCAGGGACACGGACTCCCACCCTCTTCCAGGGACACGGACTCCCACCCTCTCCCAGGGGCACGGACTCCCACCCTCTCCCAGGGGCACGGTCTCCCACCCTCTCCCAGGGGCACGGTCTCCCACCCTCTCCCAGGGGCACGGTCTCCCACCCTCTCCCAGGGGCACGGTCTCCCACCCTCTCCCAGGGGCACGGTCTCCCAACCTCTCCCAGGGACACGGTCTCCCACCGTACCGCTTATACAATCGATTATACATAACCCAGTATATAATTGATTATATAATATAATAATATATATACGATTATACAACCCAGTGTATAATCATACAACTACACTTATTCAAGGATCAAGTCTTACCGTATCTTGAAGACCCTCCTGTATTACCTTTGAGAAAACTAACTGAAGCTCAAGTGAAGCCTTGAACATACAACCACTGAAACACCAGACTACAAGAGCAAGCCACCACGATGTGGAAGACGATCAAGACGTTAGAAGAGCCCTATGGTAGAAAGATTAGTCCTAAACAAGAAACACTTCCAAGAGATTGGAAGTGCATCTCGTATTTCTTGGGACACCGCACAATTGGAAGTGCTGTGGCCCAAGAGACTAGATCTGTCCGAGAGCAAACAAAGCCCCACAATATATGATTCCAACACAAAATAAACCAGACAAACCCTCACAGAAAAAATAAATAAAGTTTCAAAAATATGACCCTTTTCAAACAACTGATGCCAGACCAGTAATGACACTTTTAACACACTAGCGCTCTCTAGGGTGGAATATAGTTGCACAATAACAGCCAGATTGAAAACTGCAGAAATTACTGACCTGGAGATCATGCAGAGGTCTTCACTGTGGTCCCAATCTAAATTACTGGGACTGCTTAAAATGTTTAAATCTGAATTCTCTAGAGCGCAGGCGGGAGAGATGCATAGTAATTTACCTTTAGAAAATATTAAAGGGATTGGTTCCAAATCTGCACACGGAAATAACTCCACAAGAGACATTGAGACAAGGAGGTACGGTAGGAAGTGCAACACAGCCTCCTTGAAAAGCAGAGGTGTAATAGAACGCTGAAAGAGAACTCTTTCTCAGAAGCTGAAGAGAAAGAAAGAAAATATGTTTGATACCTGGTTGATGGGGTTCTTGGAGTTCTTCTACTCCCCAAGCCCGGCCCGAGGCTTGACTTCTGAGAGCTTGGTCCACCAGGCTGTTGCTTGGAGCGGCCCGCAGGCCCACACAAACACCACAGCCCGGTTGGTCCGGCACATTTTTTTTTAGAAAACAATCTAGTTTTTTCTTGAAGATGTCCACGGTTGTTCCGGCAATATTTCTTATAGAAGGCTGGGAGGACATTGAACAACCTCTGATTACAGTGTTCTCTGATTGTGCCTATGGCACCTCTGCTCTTCACTGGTTCTATTCTGCATTTTCTTCCATATCGTTCACTCCAGTACGTTGTTATTTTACTGTGTAGATTTGGGACCTGGCCCTCCAGTATTTTCCATGTGTATATTATTGGGTATCTCTCTCGTCTCCTTTCTAGTGAGTACATTTGGAGAGCTTTGAGACGATCCCAATAATTTAGATGCTTTATCGCGTCTATGCGTGCCGTATATGTTCTCTGAAATCCCTCTATTTCAGCAATCTCTCCTGTTCTGAAGGGGGAAGTGAGTACCGAGCAGTACTCGAGACGGGACAGCACAAGTGATTTGAAAAGTACAACCATTGTGATGGGATCCCTGGATTTGAAAGTTCTCGTTATCCATCCTATCATTTTTCTGGCTGACGCAATATTTGCTTGGTTATGCTCCCTAAACGTTAGGTCGTCGGACATCATTATTCCCAAATCCTTGACATGCTGTTGTCCTACTATGGGCAGATTCGATTGTGTTTTTTACCCTGTATTATGTTTCAGATCCTCATTTTTGTCGTACCTGAGTACCTGGAATTTATCACTGTTAAACATCATGTTATTTTCTGCTGCCCAATCGAAAACTTTGTTAAATATCTGTTTGTAGTCTTTCAATGTCTTCAGTAGAGAGACCTTGACCTCTTAAGTGGATATTAGAATTCAATTCTAGCACGTGCAAAGTAATGAAGCACGGGCAGAACACGAACAAGGAAATACAGATGGAAAGGAAATACCCAAATGAGCCACAGAAACATTTGAAATAATTTATTCAGTGCCAGAGTAGTGAACAATGTGAATGCACTAAGAAAGTGTAGTAGAGGAGGCAGACACTACACACAGCTTTAAATGTAGATAAGACAGCCAATTAAGCTCTGGAACTCTCACAGCCCCGCTCCTGTGCCAGGTAAGTCCACTACGGGCTCATCATAGCTGAATCTAAGACAACAACAGTTCTGGAACCTACATACAGTTACCCGTCGGTCAAGTGTAGAGAGGCGGGATCCAAGAGCCGTGGCTCATCCCCTGTAAATGCAACTAGGTGAGTACAATTACGCGAGTATCTCTCCATCCCTACTCCTCACCCCCTTCACCCCCCCCCAAAAAAAAAAAAAACCCAGCCTAGACAATACCTTGCCGACAAGCACCCCTCCCGACAATTTGCCAGCCCGACCCGTTCCCTCCCCCGGACTGGCTCGCCCTCACCCCGAGCTAATCGCTTCCTCCGCCTGCCCCGGATATTTCCCCGCCCTTCACCCCCGTCACTCGTGTTCCCGAGGGCTCGGCCCCGCCGCCGCCCGGAGCAAGGTGCTAACCTTTCCCTGCCCCGCCACGACCCTCCTCCCCCGACCTCACGAACATTACCTTCTGCTGCAGTCTTTGCCTGCTTACCTAGTTGTGCTTGCCGGGGTTGAGCTTCGATTATATGGTCCCGTCTCTTAACTGGTGTACAAGTTCCTGAGCCTATTGGGCTCTATCGTATCTAAATATCGATATAAAATAATGTTAAAAATAAATAAGTTAAAATAAATAAATAAGTTAAATAATAAAAATAAGTTAAAAATAAATATTTAAGTCTCCGTGGTGTAGTGGTAAGACACTCGCCTGGCGTTCCGCGAGCGCTATGTCATGGGTTCGTATCCTGGCCGGGGAGGATTTACTGGGCGCAATTCCTTAACTGTAGCCTCTGTTTAACGCAACAGTAAAATGTGTACTTGGATGAAAAAACGATTCTTCGCGGCAGGGGATCGTATTCCAGGGACCATAGGATTAAGGACTTGCCCGAAACGCTACGCGTACTAGTGGCTGTACAAGAATGTAACAACTCTTGTATATATAAAAAAAAAAAAAAAATAAATAAAAAAAAAAAAAAAAAAAAAAAAAATATGAAACTGTATATGGAGTCTGCCTCCGTCACATCGCTTTTTAGTGCATTATATTTGTTAACTCGAATGAAGATAACTTCCAGCTCCTTCGCTATGGAAAAAAGTGAAAATAAAAACGGAATCCACATATAAAATGCAGTCAAATCATATTACAGAACAAAGAAGCAATGTGAAGAGATCTGGGAGTTATCACGCCGGAAGACCTTACCTTTAAAGAACACAATAGTGTAGCTGTCACAGCTACAAGAAAAATGACAGGTTGGATAAAAAGAATCTTTCAAACTCTTTCCAGACCAATAATGATACTTTTCAAGACACTAGTGCTCTCTAGAGTGGAATATTATTGCACACCAACAGCTCATTCAAAGCTGGATAAATTACTAACCTGGAGAGCATGCAAAGATCATTTACTGCTAGAATTCACTCAGTAAAACATCAAAATTAGGGGAACCGATTAAAATCCTTAAATCTGTATTATCTACAGCGCAGGCGGGAGAGATAATAATAATTTACACTTGGAAAATATTAGGGGGACTGGTTCCCAATCTGCACACATAAATAACATCACATGAAACCAGGAGGTATGGCAGGATGTGCAGAATGCCTCCGTTGAAAAGCAGAGGTGCAATTAGTCACTCGGCGAGAACTCTATCAATATCAAAAGTCCAAAACTGTTCAGCATGCTCCCGATACACGGATACATACTCCCGGCCTCTCATGGTGTTCAAGAGAAAACTTAATCAATACCCCCAAAGGATACTTGATCAACCAGGCTGTGGTTTATACGCCATGCTGCGAACAGCCACGTACAAAAGCCTGATCAAGAGGCCTCGTCAGAGACCGAGCCGCGGGGATGCTGATCCTCGGAATCCCCACAAGGAAGGAAACTGAAAAAGTTCTTTCTAATGTCTGTGGCTTATTTAGGCATATGGTCTCCACCTGTGTCCCCTCGTGCGAATACCAAACGTTCTATATTCAACGTCTTTATCTACCCAATCAATTCCCTTGAGAATTTTGTACGTGATAATCATGTCTCCTCTAACTCTTTGTCGTCCAACGATGTGAGGTTCAATTCATGTAGCCTTTCCTCGTAACTCATAACTCTTAAGTTCTGGAAGGGTCAATGGCCTACCTTTGAGCCTTCTCCAACTTCATCTTGTGCTTGACAAGATATGGTCTTCATAATGGAGCCACGAACTCTTGGACCAGTCTTGACTTATGTGATATACAAGGTTCTCAATAGTTCCTTTCACAAATTTTTAAAGGCGGCTCTTATGTTAGCTAACCTCTCATATGCTGCTGATGATAACCTTTTGATGTGTGCTTCGGGAGATAGTATTGTGTGATATCATTTCCTAAATCCTTCTCTGTCCATTTATTGAAACAGTTTGTTCATGTCAACTTGTAGTCATTTGCTGTCTTCCTGTCTTAACTTTCTGGTAGTTCTCCTGTTTCCAATAACCTAATATATATATATATTCACAAAAGACAGTGGCAATCACAGTGCTTCTGCTCCTTCTTTTAGTATCCACAGTGAGATTATTTCTGTAGCAATAGCCTTTCTCACATCCAGTTCCAGCAGATGCTTCCTTAACTCAGCACTGGAAATATCAAATTCCTCTAGTTATGCTTGGTTTAACGCTACTTCGTTTCACTTCAGGTATTTCTCCTTGTTCTATTGTAAAGACCTCCTAGAATATTTTTTTTTTTTTTAGTTCCTCACACTCCTTGTCATTTTTAGTGAGCCTGTTCTCCCCTTTTCTCAGTTTCATTAATTTTTCTATCACTGCTATTTTTCTCCTGATATGGCTGTGAAGGAGTTTGGATTGGGTAGTGACTTTATTTGCTATATTGTTTCCTTACTGCTTCTCTTCTTACACTGAGATGCTCATTCCTGGCCCTCTGGCATCTTCCCCTGCTCTCTATTGTACTGTTATGCCTGAAGTTTATCCTTGCCCTTGAACTTAGTTGTATTGCCTCCTTACGTCCCTGATTAAACCATTGGTTCCTCATTTTCATTAAAAAAAAATTTCTTTTCGACGGAAACAAACTTGTAATCCATCATGTCTTGTTCAGACTTTTTTCCAAAGTTCTGTTTTTCCCATGGTATTTGTATTAAGAATTTTATTTCCACGTAATTTGCTCTTCGGTATATCAGCCTTTGATTTTCTGGTCTGTTCCTAGCGCAAGTTATCCCTACTTCCACCAGTCAAATGTCAATACTCAGTGATCACCCATTCCCATGTGGGCTTCCAAATTGAGCTCCCTTATGTCTCACTCGTCCAGAGTGAATATCCGGTCAAGTCTAGCTGGTTCATCATTACCTCTTATTCTTATGGGACGTGGGGGTCCCCTGACAAGTTAACCTAAATAGTTTCCTGTTGCTACGTTCAGTAGTTTAGCTCCCCATCTTTATGTGCCCCCATGTGTGTGTGTGTGTGTGTGTGTGTGTGTGTGTGTGTGTGTGTGTGTGTGTGTTGTGTGTGTGTGTGTGTGTGTGTGTGTGTGTGTGTGTGTGTGTGTGTGTGTGTGTGTGTGTGTGTGTGTGTGTGTGTGTGTGTGTCATTCATGGACGATGGAGCCAGTGTTTGCTTTATACCTGCTGGCCACAAGTCCTCCAGAACGCCACACCAGCCTTGGGCTGTTCAGATATATGTCAGGCAGTAATATCAGAAGCGGCCCGGTCAAGGACCGGGCCGCGGGGACGCTAAGCCCTGAAATCATCTCAAGGTAACCTCAAGGTAAGGTAGCAGTCTGGCAACACCCAAAATACTGCCCATAATTCTCACTCAACAGTATTTAGCCACAGAGTTCCTCACGTTAACAGCAAGGTGAACCCCCGTGAGTAATGACACAAAGTCAGTCCTTCAAGGCAACATTTAAGCTCCAGAAGGAACATGGTAACACACTTGCAATGGGTCGTAGAGTCACAGAGCGATCCAGAGCCCTGAACTATATCTCCATCTCCTGTCAGGAGGAAGTGATCCTTGGTCCTTGTCAGCTGTAGAACTAGGCACGAAAGCGAGTACAACAAAGGACTCTTTGTGACGGTATCATATAACAGTGATGCCACAGACAGCATGGCATATTCTACCAGTAAATCAAGTACAGGTCCTGCTTAATAGGACCCACAGATCGATATTGCATCAAATAAAAATAGGCGAAAATGATGAGGAAACTAAGCCTAAACAACCCGATGACTGAATCAGGGCCAAGATGCAAGACTCTTCAATCTTGTGTTGATGATATCCTCAAAATGCATCCGGAGTCTGCCAGTGCAGACTGCCTTTCACATGCCTCTGTATGACTAACCATCCTGTGTGATGGGGATTTTTTAGCATCACTTAGTTAGCTTTTTTGACACACTGTACTCCACTTCATATAGTCTTGGGCAGCTGCACTAATGCAGATGTAACTCATGTATTAATAAAAAAAAAGACTGACACAGGAATCGGTAAAAGTCACATAGAGCGGAATGAGGGACAATTGAGATGAACTAATGTGCAAGTGATTATCTCGGGGAAATATCTCCAAAGTCAACTTCATCATACGATACAACTTAAAAGGGCAACCAGGGCTTAAAGCAAACGATAAGGAAGCAATAGAAGTACTGGAAAGAAATATCAATACCAGGATCAGAAGTACACATTAATCATATTCAACAGCAACGAGGAAACGAAGACAATCCTTTTGGGTTAAAATTTCTATTATTCACAAAGTGTAATAAAAAAAATTACGCAAACTGATCTAACCCCAAAGACACAATAGTAAGAGGATCATACCATTCGGCAACGAATTCATCCTCTAATGAAAAGTAAAAAAAAAAAATGACAGTAAAGGTTGGACAGTAGACAAGTTTCACATCAGGTGTCCATCGAGAAACCTCTTTCGTATTTCAAGTGTCACAGGTTCGGCGTACGCAAGCCAGCTTCTCCCTCAGAGGAAAATGTGGAGTGTGTTCCAAACATCATCAGAATGCATGGAAAAAGTCAACAAAGGAGAAGCGGACACTGTCTCATGTTGGAGCTGCTCCCGTGGCCATTATACACGGAACAGGTCATGCTGAGCCAAGCCAAAAAACACAGACCAAAAAAAAGGAGATGAACGAGCAGCAAAACATACCAGCACCTTAACACGCAAACTGGTAATGGACAGCTCCACACAGCAGGCCACCCTCGAGCAGTCAGCAACAGAGTAAGCACGACCTCTCATCACTAGGAATGGGTATATGCAGATCAACAGTTCTCTAATCCTGGATTAAGTAACGCTAGTAAAACTTGGCAGCAAAGAAGGCACAGAAATACTAGCAGTAACTGCATCAAGTGTACAAAACACGATTTCCCAGCTTTAAGGCTGGGAAATTAGCCTACAGCGGCAGAGTACAATTCCAGAAAAAAAAGAGAATTCGTCGTGAACAAGATACCAGCCCCAATTCACAATTATGATATCACATTAACCTCGCTTAAACTTTAAAGATGTCATAAACACATGTACTCAACCTCAGGTCTAGACTTCTGAATTCATATATTTATCCAGATTGGCATACGCCAATCGTATTGGCGTATGCCTTTCCATTGGAGACTTTAAGCGCCGTGGAGAGGGGGCACCTGCTGCCTGGGTAACAGCTTCTCCCCCGAACCAACCTACCCTGGCTTTGCGCCCTGGTGAGGCCACTCCAGACCGACAACCAGAGCGCGGCTCCATGGTCTCCCGAGACTGATGGATGCCTACTACTACTATCCAGATTTGCTGATCATCTGTATCAGCTACTGAACGGCCTACATTCCTGCTCCCAACTCACATTTTACACAACAACCTCTCCTTTAGAGATGGTAATTTATTCATTGTCTCTTGGCCTATAACGAGTTAAGTATTCCATAACACACATGGCAAGGGAGGACAGGAAGCAGTAAACAGGAGAGTCGACAGCACCAACTGTGGCAGCGCTGGCTGGCGGCGGCAACATAGTTAGGATATATACAATTATCTGATTCCGAGGATAAATGATCCCATGGCCCGGTCACTGACTAGGCCTCCTGATTGTTGACCTGATCAATTAAAAGCTGATCAGCTTTGATTGATTGTTGGCTATGGACGTCGCCAGACGTAGCCTCCTGATTGTTGACCTGATCAATTAAAAGCTGATCAACTTTGATTGTTGGCTATGGACGTAGCCAAACGTAGCCTCCTGATTGTTGGCCATTGACGTAGGAATCTCTGCCTGGTTGAACAGGCGACAGCATCAGCATCAAGACAGATCACTACAAGCATCAGCAGCATCATGCACTCTACAGGGGATGGGGGGATACAGCATTAAGGAACATTATGCAGACATAGTGTTAAATGATTTATGGACCACCTCCTCCAAGGGGATTAAATACATATTTAACTAATAAATTGAGCAGGTGGAAATTAATTCAAGGGAGGTTATGCAGGGCTGTGTGTTGTAGTAGTGCATGTTGGAGTAGATGCACTCTTATATTTATACACCCACATAGGTGTATTTCTAGGGTGAAGCGGCAGCTCTTAAGCCCCGCCATTACCGCTACCGGTCGATTAATGCAATAACTTCCTTAACACACGTTTCTTGTCATATTTTCTTTGGAAACTGTTTAACAGAATAACGACCAGAAATAAAAAGACCTGGGAAGGATCCTGTCGGAAGATCTGAACTTTGGTGAACCCAACTAAGCGACAATCTGATAAAGCTGTCAGAGAGATAGTTGGGAGGATAGCAGGAACTGCCAGATGAACAGAGGGATAGCAAATTCTGCCAGAAAGATAACAGGATCGATTGTAAAATCCTTTCAAGCAAGGAATGCTCTGCCACTGATGCTACTCAAAGTACCTGTACTCTCAAAGCACCTTGTCAGAATGGAGCATTACCAAATATTCAAGTGCTCGCAAACATCCTCGGAGATTCGAACTAGGGCCTCAAAAGTACAAGTGTTGCCCTGCCAACCAAAGCATAGACACAATAAGGATCTGAGAAGTACCCAACTGATATCCAACGTCGACTTTCAAGTTTCCCTGCATTACACATAAGTTATCAGGGCGTTTTTCGCCTCCTTCATCCTTGTCTCACAAGATGCATTTCACAATACCATGAGTAATGAAGCTGTTCGCTTCTAAATATACAATGAACTTTCCCCGACATTATAAATTCAGTTTTTACAATACAAAAAGCACCTGTATTCTTAATCAGCACCGCTCTTGTGCCAGGTAAGTCCACTACGGGCTCACCATAACCCGTGCTACTTGGAACTTGTTCCGAGTAGCTGAATCTATAACAGCAACAACTCATAAGCTGTACCTGCTACAGCCAAATGCATAACATATAATAACCTAGCTACATAAAATATACAAGACTGACTTCACACCTGAAAACTGGAATAATTCCTTAAAAAAGCAGTACCATAACCCCTCAATAGACAGAAGACGTACAACAAGCACTGAAAGAGCCGACGGCGGCACTGTTAACACCTCTGGGGACGGTCAGGTCCTATACAAGACTTTGTATAGGATTTGACAGATCAGGGAAGCTCGTTTACGAGCCCGACCTCAGGGTAAATAGATTACCTGCCATGAGACACCAAACCCATTCTCACACCAACTGGATAGTTATCTATTGTGATGGTGATAGTTATAGATATTTGTGATGGTCTGAAAGCATATTGTCTACTTGTCGTCTACAATAGTTTGTCAACAATAGTCGTCTACTTGTAAACTGGCAAAAGAACCTTTTTCCTAAACAGAGAATATTCTCAAGTTATAACTTTATTGTTAATCATTGATTTAAAAGTTTACAAATCATTGGTTTAAAATTTAAAAAAATCTATCTTAACTCGTTTTCTTTGAGATTGTCTCAAGAATATGGTTTTTCTGTAAATGAAATTCTAGGGGATACTCAAATAGTTTTCACTGTTCATATTTCCAATTTGAGAATAACACACTGTATTAACGTACCTAAATCTACCGAAACCTAACGTAATCTACCCTTGACCTAACCACGGATAGGGAGCAGATAATACCATTAATTACATCTTCTTATCTTGAGGTTATCTTGAGATGATTTCGGGGCTTTTATTGTCCCCCGCGGCCCGGTCCTCGACCAGGCCTCCACCCCCAGGAAGCAGCCCGTGACAGCTGACTAACACCCAGGTACCTATTTTTAGTGGTTTTGAAGTAACTGTCTCGAGGATACCTCCTTCCTGAGGACAAGTTGCGTTTTCCAATTTTCAAAACTGTATATATATCTATTAAGTTAGGGTGTGTTAGCTTAGGTTTGGCTAAGTTAGGCTAGGTTTGGCTAGCTTGAGCTAGGCTGGGCTCGGGTTAGGTAAGTTTGTTCGACTTGGTTACTTGTTGGTTGAAGGTATAGTCAAGGCTCTTACTTGGGACTGTAGATATACTTAGATTACTTCTTGGGTCTTTAATGAGTGAGGTAACAAGGTATGTCCAGCACCGAGGTCCTCCTACCTGCTCTGGTCCTGGCTATGTACTGCCTGCCCTCACTAGGGCAGACACCCACCGACTCTATAGGTTATGACGTCATGGGCCTACTGCCCTTGTGATTGGCTACACTCCAACCATCTACAATTTGAAGGCTGACAAGTTTTAAAGTCCGTTGACGAACCGTCCTGCATATAATAATAAATAAATAATAAATAAATAATAAATAAATATGTTTATTCAGGTAAGGTACATACATACATACAAGTGATGTTACATTAATGGATTGTTATATAGATAGAGCTAGTACATACAATGCCTAAAGCCACTATTACGCAATGCGTTTCGGGCAAGAAACCTGTGACTTGGATCCGACGTTTTCACTGTACTTCATATATATATATATATATATATATATATATATATATATATATATATATATATATATATATATATATATATATATATATATGAACTATTACCAATAGACAACTAACTGCTTACCAAATGGAACGACATAAATTTCCAAAGGGATCTCTCCACCAGACAGGTCTCTACTTTCGACTGCGGGCTGCCAACAAATACAGTTTGACTAACCACGTCGGAAGCCTGGCCAGACGACGACAAAAAGGAAGAGAAGAGGCAGTCCGGAACCCATGTCTACTCCCTCTAAACAAATGGTCAGAATTTTATTTACCCTGATGCCCCTGTTCACCGAGCAGTAAATAAGTATCTGGGAGTTAGCTGCTACGGGCTGCTTCCTGTGTGTGTGCGCGCGCGCGCGCACGTTTTAGAAAATTATATGTAGTAGATATAATAGAGGAAAAATAGATGGTTAGAAAGGCGGGGTCCAAGAGCTAACAGCTCGATTCTGCAGATACAAATAGTAAACAACCCGGCGCTCTGTCGATACAAACTGTAATTTTTTTTTGTCAAAATTTCCCCCAGTTTTTATTCGCCATTAAATGTAATTATGATAACCTAAAACTAACGAAGTTAGAGGTTAAATTACCATGACCAGCGGAGCTTATCACAAATTCCAATGAACAATGACCAGTCAGTCCCAATCTTCATTACAGCGGAAGCGACTTTATTTGTATATAAATAATTGCATTTTAGTATGGCAATGAGTTCATTTTGTGATCAGCGTTTGAACTCCATCGTTCTTCCTCGTTAACACACTTGTTAAAATCCACTAATGGCCGCTGAACCGTTCGCGTAACCGGTTAACGTTGTCCCATATCCGGCTTTATCCGGCCTTATGGGAGCCGGTCGGCCGAGCGGACAGCACACTGGACTTGTGATCCTGTGGTCCCGGGTTGGATCCCGGGCTCCAGCGAGAAACAATGGGCAGAGTTTTGTTTCACCCTATGCCCCTGTTACCTAGCAGTAAAATAGGTACCTGGGTGTTAGTCAGCTGTCACGGGCTGCTTCCTGGGGGTGGAGGCCTGGTCGAGGACCGGGCCGCGGGGACACTAAAGCCCCGAAATCATCTCAAGATAACCTCAAGATAGATCACAAAAGGTATCAGTGTTCCCTGCATAATTTTTTTTTTCTCTCTGTTTACTTGGATCATGTTTGACGCAGGCTCAGATCACTGAGGATCTGGGGCCAGATTCACGAAGCAGTTACGCAAGCACTTGCGAACCTGTATATCTTTTCTCAATCTTTGACAGCTTTGTTTACAATTATTAAACAGTTAATGAGCTGTGAAGCACCAGGAGGCTGTTTATAACAATAACAACAGTTGATTGGCAAGTTGTCATGCTTGTAAACTGTTTAATATATGTAACCAATCCCGTCAAAGATTAAGGAAAGATGTACACGTTCATAAGTACTTGCGTAACTGCTTCATGAATCTGGCAGCAGATCATGTGTGTGTGTGTCGCCGGGGTGTTGGTTCTTAGCTACCACCTGTTTACGTGTTGAGTGTGTGTGTAATTACCTAAGTGTAGTTACAGGATGAGAGGTACGCTCGTGGTGTCCCGTCTTCCCAGTACTCTTTGTCGTATAACGCTTTGAAACTATACTGACGGTTTTGGCCTCCACCACCTTCTCACTCGGCTTTTTCCAACCGTCTACCACTGTCTGCAAAAGAAGGGTCTCTTATATTTGTTTGGCACCTTTGTTTCTAATATTTTTTGGGGCACCTTTGTTTCCTTAGCTTGAATCTGTGTCCTCTTGTTCTTGAAGTTGCTTGTCTCAGGAATTCTTCTTAGTCAATTTGGTAGATTTCTGTTATTATTTTGTAAGTGATAATATCACCTAATTTTTCTTCTATTTTCTAGCTTTGGCATATTTAACACCTCTAGCCTGACCTCGTAACTCTTGATTTTTTTCAGTTCCGGAAGCCATTTTGTAGCAGGCCTTTGCACCTTTTCCACTTTATTGATGTGCTTCTTGAGATATGGTTACCATATAACTGCTGCATATACCAATTTTTGGTCTGACAAAACTCATGAACAGTTTCTTTAGTATTCCATCCTCCATATAAATAAAAGCAAGTCTGAAGTTGGAAAGCTTAGCATACGCTCCTCTCACAATGTTCCTTACGTGGTCCTCTGGCGACAGTTTACTATCCACAACCACCCCTACATCTCGTTCTTAATTAGATTGATTGTTGCCGCCGAAGGCGGCTAGTTTATTGTGCACCCCATACTCATCCTGTGAGCGGTAGCGCAAAAGCATTACAGAGGGCACAAAAGGTCTTTATCAAGAGTTCTTTAATTCCTTTCCACATAATTTATAAGTTGTGTGTGGTCTATTTTCTCCGATTCCACATTCCATAACATTGCATTAATTCAATTTGAATTACATTTGCCACATGTCGCTCCAAGCACTTATTTTATCTAGATCTATTTAAAGGTCATTACAGTCGTCTGCGTCTCCTATCTTCCCCAGTATCTTCGCATCACCCGCAAACATGTTCACATAATTCTGTATTCCTTCTGGTAGATGGTTTATGTAGACGACGAACATTACAGGTGCATGAACTGAACCCCGCTAGTAACATTTCTCCACTGTAATTCACTGCCCCTGATTACCACCCTCATCTTTCTCTCAGAAAAACTATTCATCCATGTCAGCAGTCTTCCTGTCACCCCATACCATGTTCCAGCCTCTGCTGCTGAAGAGCCTCTTGTGTGGGCGTGTCAAAAGCCATATAAAAGTCCACACACACCTGATTGGTTGATTGATAAAGATTAAGCCACCCAAGAGGTGGCACGGGCATGCATAGCCCGTAAGCACACACACCTACCTACCTTCTTACTTAATGCAGGTCGGCGTTCAATCCCCGACCGTCCAAGTGATTGGGCACCGTTCCTTTCCCACCGTCCCATCCCAAATCCTTATCCTGACCCCCTTCCCAGTGCTATATGGTCGTAATGGCTTGACGCTTTCCCCTGATAGTTCCCTTCCCTTCGATATTCCGACCTCTACACCACAGTCTAGTTGATCACGTAGGACAAAATCCCGGGGGAAAAAATTAATTACGGTAAAAGCCGCAAATAAAGGCATCCACAAAACATACATTTAACAGCCTAAAAAGTATTAAATAGCCAAGGAAACTTCAGAGTTTCTTCACATACAGTGACGCTGAGTGCACACGCTTCACTCACAGAGGCATGAGTGCACACTCATCACCCACAGAGGCATGAATGCACACTCATCACCCACAGAGGCATGAGTGCACACTCATCACCCACAGATGCATGAGTGCCCACTCATCACCCACAGAGGCATGAGTTGTCGGAAAATCCGACACCATTTAATATATCATACAGACAGATAATAGCTGTGTTGTATAAACAAGTTAACCCATAGAAAACGTAACTTGTAGTGGAATTACCGTCTATAGAAAACGGGATATCATCACCACATACTATTATAAATTCACCAGCTATTCTGCTGGGAATTATTCTTAAATACATTAGTCTTTGGACTTTACCATCATAAAACATTTCATATAAATTAACTTAATTATCAATATTAAAGTAGAGTAAATGTGACCCTTCTATCACTTTCTGTCATCTGGACAATGTAAGCCAGGCGTCAGGGGTGAGGGAGGGGCAGCCATTGTTTGTACTGAGACCAGAGAGGCTCACAGGAGCAAATACGGCTCCTGTTAATTTTACTTGGACGAAGTGTTATGGAAACCAAAGGTGTACCATTATCAACACGCTGTCAACAAATTCAAGTTAAGTGTTCTACCGAAACCCATTTATCTATCATTAGTGGCCATTAATGTCATTAGGTAGAGTGGTCCAGTTAGAGCACGAGATAGCCTCATGCTAAAGGTAATTAAGCCAGGTCTTTAAGGTTCCATGTACAGTGTTTTCTCTGATATAGCTTGTCATATATAGGAATCTGGCTTTACAGCTAGCGCCCTTTTGACAGGTCAAGACGAGGAAGCATGCTTTGTGCATCAGTTACCAGGGTGATGGAAGCTACCTCAAAGAGGGAAAATGTGGTGTCTACATCCTGGTTATACCTGGTGGACTAAGGCCTGCTGTACAATAAGATAAGGAACCTCTTCAATGTGTAGTTAATACTGTAGTTTGATTGGCTGCATATATATAAATTAAATTAATATAAACCCCCCCTAATGTATGGAGGATCGATTTGTGAGATTATGAGATTATTGCAGAAATACAGTCCACTTAACATTATACAAATTACTATCGAAGTATATAAATTAACGTAAATATAAATTCATATAAATTAAATAAATATAAATCTCACAGGTCGGTTCCCACATGAGTGCACACTCATCACCCACAGAGGCATGAGTGCACACTCATCACCCACAGAGTCATGAGTGCACACTCATGACCCACAGAGACATGAGTGCACACTCATCACCCACAGAGGCATGAGTGCCCACTCATCACCCACAGAGTCATGAGTGCACACTCATGACCCACAGAGGCATGGGTGCACACTCTTCACCCACAGAGGCATGAGTGCTCACTCATCACCCACAGAGGCATGAGTGCACACTCATCACCCACAGAGGCATGAGTGCACACTCATCACCCACAGAGTCATGAGTGCACACTCATCACCCACAGAGGCATGAGTGCACACTCATCACCCACAGAGGCATGAGTGCACACTCATCACCCACAGACGACAAAGCCACAAGGAAACCACGAGCAAGTCTCTCTAGAAACCTACCCAGCGTGACCCCGCGAGTGACCCCTGGCCCACAGAGGTCAAGATAATGCCAGGCTGGGAGGAAGCCCGCCGCCGGAGCGGGTGTAGGAGGTGAGACCCGCCGGCAAAGGTCCCACGATACCCCACCACCAGCGGTGATGACGGGCCACCACCATCACCACCAAGTGCCTTGGAACCCGGTGTTGATGGGTAACAAGGGTGAGGAAAAGAAGGGGGACGACAAGGCAAGGGGTCGTGGAGAAAGGGAAGGGGGCGACAAGGCAAGGGGTCGTGGAGAAAGGGAAGGGGGCGACAAGGCAAGGGGTCGTGGAGAAAGGGAAGGGGGCGACAAGGCAAGGGGTCGTGGAGAAAGGGAAGGGGGCGACAAGTCAAGGGGTCGTGGAGAAAGGGAAGGGGGCGACAAGGCAAGGGGTCGTGGAGATAGGGAAGGGGGCGACAAGTCAAGGGGTCGTGGAGAAAGGGAAGGGGGCGACAAGGCAAGGGGTCGTGGAGAAAGGGAAGGGACGACAAGGCAAGGGGTCGTGGAGAAAGGGAAGGGGGCGACAAGGCAAGGGGTCGTGGAGAAAGGGAAGGGGGCGACAAGGCAAGGGGTCGTGGAGAAAGGGAAGGGACGACAAGGCAACGGGTCGTGGAGAAAGGGAGAGGACGACAAGGCAAGGGGTCGTGGAGAAAGGGAGAAGGGGAACAGGCAAGGGGTCGTGGAGAAAAGAAAATAGGAGTTGTGGAGGAGTCAGCAGTAACTAGAACAAAGAATACATGATAATAACGATACACATATAAAAGAGGGCGAAAGAAACAGGTAGAATGAGTAATTATCTATACAAAGTACCAAGGGGGCTGAGGTACAAAGGTGTGGACAATAGCGGTGAGTTAAGTGTCTAGGAAGCGGGAGGGGGGGGAGGAGGGGGGGAAGCGAGGTGGAGGAAGAGAAGCAGGACGGAGAAGGGAAAGAGAGGTAATGGAAGAGAAGATTGGGATAAAGGAAGGGAAGACGGGGTAAGGGACAACAATCTTGACATCTAGTGACCCGGACATCCTGTGTCGCACCCTCTGAGCTGAGGGTTGATGTGGTGACTTGTAGGTGGTGGTGGTGGTTGAGTGCTGGTGGTGGTGGTGGTGGTTGAGTGCTGGTGGTGGTGGTGGTGGTGGTTGAGTGCTGGTGGTGGTTGAGTGCTGGTGGTGGTGGTTGAGTGCTGGTGGTGGTGGTGGTGGTTGAGTGCTGGTGGTGGTGGTGGTTGAGTGCTGGTGACGTGTTGCTGGTGGTGGTTGAGTGCTGGTGGTGGTGGTTGAGTGTTGGTGGTGCTGGTAGAGTGCTGGTTGTGTAGGTTGAGTGCTGGTGTCGCGGGTAATGGTACTCACCTAGTTGTGTTTGCGGGGGTTGAGCTCTGGCTCTTTGGTCCCGCCTCTCGTCAGCCTCCACCACATCACTGCCTAATGCATTCCACCTGTTAACTACTCTGACACTGAAAAAGTTCTTTCTAACATGTGGCTTATTTGGGTACTCAGTCTCCACCTGTGTCCCTTTGTTCGCGTACCACCCGTGTTAAACAGTTTATCCTTATCTACTTTCAGTTCCTCTGAGAATTTTGTAGGTAGTGATCATGCCTCCCCTTACTCTTTTGTCTTCCATTGTCGTGAGGTGCATTTCACGCAGCCTTTCCTCGTAACTCATGCCTCTTAGTTCTGGGACTAGCCAAGTGGCATACCTCTGAACTTTTTCCAGCTTCATCTTGTGCTTGACAAGGTATGGGGTCCATGCTGGGGCTGCATACTACAGGACTGGTCTTACATATGTGGTATACATGGTTCTGAATGATTCCTAACACAGGTTCCTGAAGGCAGCATCGCATACACCGTTGATGTTATTCTTTTGATGTGGGCTTCAGGAGACAGGTTTGACGTGATATCAACTCCTAGATCTTTCTTTCTGTCCGTGTGTGTGTGTGTATTCACCTAGTTGTATTCACCTACTTGTGTTTGCGGGGGTTGAGCTTTGCTCATTCGGCCCGCCTCTCAACTGTCAATCAACTGTTTACTACTTTTTTTTCTCCACGACACACACACACCAGGAAGCAGCCCGTGACAACTGACTAACTCCCAGGTACCTATTTACTGCTAGGTAACAGGGGCATTCAGAGTGAAAGAAACTTTGCCCATTTGTCTCTGCCTGGTGCGGGAATCGAACCCGCGCCACAGAATTACGAGTCCTGCTCGCTGTCCACCAGGCTACGAGGCCCCTAGCCTGTGTGTGTGTGTGTGTGTGTGTGTGTGTGTGTGTGTGTGTGTGTGTGTGTGTGTGTACTCACCTAATTGTGCTTGCGGGGGTTGAGCTTTGGCTCTTTGGTCCCGCCTCTCAACCGTCAATCAACTTGTGTACAGGTTGTGTGTATGTGTGTGTGTATGTGTGTGTGTGTGTGTGTGTGTGTGTGTGTGTGTGTGTGTGTGTGTGTGTGTGTGTGTGTGTGTGTGTGTGTGTGTATGTGTGTGTGTGTATGTGTGTGTGTGTGTGTGTGTGTGTGTGTGTGTGTGTGTGTGTGTGTGTGTGTGTGTGTGTGTATGTGTGTATGTGTGTGTGTGTGTGTGTGTGTGTGTGTGTGTGTGTGTGTGTGTGTGTGTGTGTGTGTGTGTGTGTGTGTGTGTGTGTGTGTGCGGCTGTTCTTGTGGGCGACTGTGTATGCAGCGACACTAGAGCACCAGTATATAAGAGTGTTTGATCATGTAATTGCTTCATGGAAGGCAAGGTTGAAGGAGAATGGGGGAAGGGAAGAAGAGGCGGGGGAGGTTGACGGGGGGAAAATGAGAGAGATGAGGAAAGGGAGAGAGGCGGAGGAGAAAATGGAGAGATAGTGAAGAGAGGAGGGATAGGGGGAGAGAGAAGAAAGGTAGTGGGAAAAGGGAGATGGGGAAAGGTGGAGAGCAATAGGAAGGAAGTGTGGATCAAGGGAGAAAAAATAAGAGGGAGGAGAGAGAGAGAGAGAGAGAGAGAGAGAGAGAGAGAGAGAGAGAGAGAGAGAGAGAGAGAGAGAGAGAGAGAGAGAGAGAGAGAGAGAGAGAGAGAGAGAGAGAGGGAGAGAGAGGGAGAGGGAGAGAGGGAGAGAGAGAGAGAGAGAGAGAGAGAGAGAGAGAGAGAGAGAGAGAGAGAGAGAGAGAGAGAGAGAGAGAGAGAGAGAGAGAGAGAGGGAGAGGGAGAGGGCGAGAGAGAGAGGGAGAGAGAGGGAGAGAGAGGGAGAGGGAGAGGGAGAGAGAGAGGGAGAGAGAGAGGGAGAGAGAGAGAGAGAGAGAGAGAGAGAGAGAGAGAGAGAGAGAGAGAGAGAGAGAGAGAGAGAGAGAGAGAGAGAGAGAGAGAGAGAGAGAGGGAGAGGGAGAGGGAGAGGGAGAGAGAGAGAGAGAGAGAGAGAGAGAGAGAGAGAGAGAGGGAGAGAGAGAGAGGGAGAGGGAGAGGGAGAGGGCGAGAGAGAGAGGGAGAGAGAGGGAGAGAGAGGGAGAGAGAGGGAGAGAGAGGGAAAGAGAGGGAGGGGAGTAAAGGGGAGGGTGAAAAGACTGAGGGAAAAGGTGGGGAAGGGGGATGGGGAGGAGATGGAAGGGGGGGGGGGGGAGGGGGCACCTGGTTAAGTGCCTCAATAAAGCACTTTATAGCATCAGTGACGAGAAATATTACACCTTAACGGTCTAACCACAGATCGAATGTGCGCGCGCTCGAGCGCATGTGTCCGCGCGCACGCGTATTTAGGTACCTAAGGAGAGTAAGTTCTAGTTCTCGGATACCACGCGTGTGCGTCAGGATATAACACACACACACACACACACACACACACACACACACACACACACACACACACACACACACACACGTATACGTATAAGAGAATACATCACACATACGAACATATGTATAACTGGATGTGTAAGTACACAACATATACATATCCACGCATATGCATACATAGACTCATAGACTCAAAACATACAAATTGAATATGAGCGACACAAAAGGGTAAGATCAATGAATCTAACACGAACATTCTCTACTTTTTCTTATGTTATTCTTCACCTGGGAAGGAAGTTGAAAAATTAACTCTCTAAATTTCATTCTAAAATATAATTAAGGCCTGACGTTAAGAGATCCGTTAGGTTGACCCTTGTCAACATGTACAAAGGCAGAGTTCGAATGGTAATAAGTTGACTGATTGATTGACAAAGATTAAGCCACCCCAGAGGTGGCACGGGCATCAATAGCCCGTAAATGGAGTGTGTGTTTGAAGCCATTACCAGTACCAGTAGCTGGTACTGTAGATGAATGGGGGCGTCTGGGGAGTGAGGCGGTCGGAAGGATAGTCTCAAGAGGAAGCTTCGGGGTCGCAGAGAGTAGAGCCAGGGCTCAACCCAGCAGCCGGGCGAGGAATTTTTAGATAGATAGCAGAATCAATCACACCGCAGAAAGTACCAGGAAGGAGGGAAAGCCGGGCCAAGAGGGCCGGGTCAAGAGGGAGGGCTGGGTCAAGAGGGCCGGGTCAAGAGGGCCGGGCCAAGAGGGCCGGGTCAAGAGGGCTGGGTCAAGAGGGCCGGGCCAAAAGGGCCGAGCAGCAGCAGCCAGAAGTTCTTGTTTAATGTTCCACAACAGCATCACTATCTCGGGACGGGGGCCCCTCGGGGCTCTTATTAGGTCCTGTTCTTCGGTTTCTTGTTCCGGCTTTTGTACCTGCACATGGGTGTCCACAGGCGACGGTGTTGGGTGTCCTGGGAAATCCTCGACGATATAATAATACACTGTGTCGAGGGGACAGGAAGCCAGAGTGTATTCATACACGTTTGGGTTTTTATCGAGGCTCCCCCACCTGCTTGACCTGCTTGATGGGGTTCTTTGAGTTCTTCTACTCCCCAAGCCCTGCCCACGGCCAGGCTTGACGTGTGAGAGTTTGGTCCACCAAACTGTTGCTTGGAGCGGCCCGCAGGCCCACATACCCACCACTGCTCAGTTGGTCCGGCACTTATTTTTTTTTAGAAAACAAGCTAGTTTTCTCTTGAAAACTAGGTTGTTTTCCACGGTTGTTCCGGCAATATTTCTTATAGTCACTGGGAAGACGTTGAAGAACCGCGGACCTCTGTTGTTTCCCCTCAACGCCGAATTACGACTAACTCCTGGGTGCCTACTTACCGCTAGGTGAACAGACGCATTAGGTGAAAGGAAATGTGCCCAATCATTTCTGTCCCGCCCGGGATTCGAACCCGGAATTCTGATTGTGCGTCGAGATAGATCCCAACTGTACTACCTTATGGTAGTACAGCCATCAGGTTGTATATATATATATATATATATATATATATATATATATATATATATATATATATATATATATATATATATATATATATATATATATAGTGTGCAGGTTGCACGTGACCGTTCGTACCTACTTCAGTAATTATGTCCCCCCCCCCCCACCCCACCCGGGACAGTTACTCTTTCATGCACTTTTCTGCAATATTTCATAAGAATTTCACTTAGTATGCAAATTAACAAAGAATAACTACCAAAATTCTCTCGTTATTTTCGTAAAATGTCACAACTCGTACATTTCCCACACCCTACCTCCCCCCCCCCCCCCCATTCCCCAGGACCAGACACGGAGCAGTCGTACGCTCGCGGACCCCCACACAATCGTACGCTGGCGGACCCCCACACAATCGTACGCTCGCGGACCCCCACACAATCGTACGCTCGCGGACCCCCACACAATCGTACGGCCGCGGACCCCCACACAATCGTACGCTCGCGGACCCCCACACAATCATACGCTCGCGGACCCCCACACAATCGTACGGCCGCGGACCCCCACACAATCATACGCCCGCGGACCCCCCCCCCCCCACACAACCGTACGATCGTGGACCCCCCACACAATCATACGATCGCGGACCCCCACACAATCGTACGCTCACGGACCCCCCACACAATCATACGATCGCGGACCCCCCACACAATCGTACGCTCACGGACCCCCACACGGACGTAATTACACAGGTGCACACAAGAATACCACAGATGGTATCATCAGAATATTCCAATATAGAATACCACAAGATGGCTGAGGTGTACTCAAGTAACAGAAGAAAGGCTAACACAGAAATTGGCTTGAAATAATAAGTAGAGCCCTCAGAGAGGTCAGTTTCGGGTCAATTACCGCTCATTAAATATCCGAATCTTGAGATTCTTGAGATGATTTCGGGGCTTTTTAGTGTCCCCGCGGCCCGGTCCTCGACCAGGCCTCCACCCCCAGGAAGCAGCCCATGACAGCTGACTATCACCCAGGTACCTATTTTACTGCTAGGTAACAGGGGCATAGGGTGAAAGAAACTCTGTCCAATGTTTCTCGCCGGCGCCAGGGATCGAACCCAGGACCACAGGATCACAAGTCCAGCGTGCTGTCTGCTCGGCCGACCGGCTCCCTCGCTCGGCTGACCGGCTCCCTAACTGAATCATCTAATTGACGGAATATACTCTGTGGATGCTGGATAACTAATATACATGATACAAAACACAAGAAAAGACTGCTCAAGTGTATAGGACTCGGAATGATTGTTAATTAAAATGGATCCAAACGTTGCTAATATAATTCAGCAGTGGCAAAGGCAAGAGAATAAGGCTGGAGAGAGGAGACAATTGAAGAACAAAATAACTTTGAATACATATAATACACTATAAGAACACGTATACTGAATAATATCAGCAGCATATGCAAAACTTCAAATGACTTTCATGAATCTGGACAAATTTGTACCTTAATCTAGCTATACATCACCTATTGAACGTGATTGCTCAAGCAAACAGCGCCACAAAACTTCACTTCACTGGAAGGACAGCAAGAGGAGACAGGATCGAAACGTACAAGATACACAGGGGACAGAAAAAGGACAAGTGTTAAAGAGAAGCAACATAACACAAGGGAAGGTGGGAATTATCAGGAAAAAAAACTCTAAGCCATTACGACTATATAGCACTTATAAGGTGTCAAAATGAGAATTTGGGATGGGACGGGGGAAAAGGAATGGTGCCCAACCACTTGGACGGTCGGGGATTGAACAGCGACCTGCATGAAGCGAGACCGTTGAGACCGGGGCGGCAAAACAATTGGGCATAAGAGCAGTTATCAAGTTTCACGAATTAAATGATAGAAGATTACAAGTTGTGAATACAATTATCCGAAAGTGGATACGATTGAACGAAAGGTACATCCAGGGATGTGACCAGTTCTTTCATGACCAGAGTTCGAGAAAATAACTACACACTACGCGCGAAAGTATGCAAGTTAGAGCATCATGTTACGACTGTTGGAAATACCACGTGAATGCTAACGATTAAATCGTGTTAGCAGAGCCTGCAAACTTTCTTCTGAACCGTTATTATACATTCAGCTACTCGGAACAAGTTCCAAGTAGCACGGGCTATGGTGAGCCCGTAACTTACCTAGCACAGGAGCGGGGCAAGTAGCACGGGCTATGGTGAGCCCGTAACTTACCTAGCACAGGAGCGGGGCAAGTGGCACGGGCTATGGTGAGCCCGTAACTTACCTAGCACAGGAGTGGGGCAAGGTCTCTTCTGAACCTGTAGTTGTTGTTCAAGATTCGCTACTTGGAATAAAAAGTTCCAAGTAGCACGGGCTATGGTGTGCCCGTACTTCTGAACCCAACCCGTTCTCGCAAATTTAATAAGTCAATATTGACTTATTAGTTGCGTGCATAGGTGACATACTAAACATAATAGTTTCCCTTGAAAAGCTTCATAGAAAACACCGACCTTACCTAACCTTGTTAGTATCTTAAGATAAGCATCTTATTGCTTCGTAATTACAATTATTACCTAACCTATACCTATTATAGGTTAGGTAATAATTGTAATTACGAAGCAATAAGATGCTTATCTTAACATACTAAGTAGGTTAGGTAAGGTCGGTGTTTTCTATGAAGCTTTTAAAGGGAAACTATTATGTTAAGTATGTCACCTATGCACATATTTAATAAGTCAATATTGACTTATTAAATTTGCGAGAACGGGTTGCTGAACCGTATGGCATAATTCTTATATTACACCTCTCTCAGGGACTATTACACCTCTCTCAGGGACTATTACACCTCTCTCAGGGACTATGTGACAGAAGTAGCCCGCGACGGAGACATGCTGAGTAAACCTACTAAAGCACATTCCAAAGTGGCAGCCATAACATAAACCAATGGAGGCCAACTCTATCCAGGGAAAACGGTTGGAAGCTTTTACTTTCCTAGAGACTCTCCCAATTTGGTCGCTTTAATATTGGTTTATTTTGTAGTTTTGTTTTTTTGACTTCTGCAGACCAGCATGAGGCCAGCCTTGCCTAGTGACTTCCCGTTCGTGGTTCACGGACGGGGACTTACCGAGAGGGAGTAAGAGTCACTCTCACGTGACTCTTACCGAGATGGAGTAAGAGTCACTCTCCCGTGACTCTTACTGTTCGTGGTTCACGGAGAACCATGATGGTCATAACCAACCCACACACTGCCCTTGTTTGGCAATGCACAATAGAAAGTTGGATTTACATATTCATATATTGAAACATGCATACTGTCTAATGTAGTTGACTGTAACCACTATATATATATATATATATATATATATATATATATATATATATATATATATATATATATATATATATATATATATATATATATATATATATACGTGCTTCAGCCTACAGTTTAGACCTATTGTCTTGTGTATGATCCTCTGTCCTGTGTGACAGTGAATTCTGAGTGAGGGGACAGAGGGACGTGTAAGTGAGGTCAAATGAGAAGTGAGAGGGAGGGGAAGAGGGAGTGGAAGAGGGAGGAAGGGAAGGGAAGGGAAGGGAAGGGAAGGGAAGGGAAGGGAAGGGAAGGGAAGGGAAGGGTAGGGATGGGAAGGGAAGGAAAGGGTAGGGATGGAAAGGGAAGGAAGGGAAGAGGGAGGAAGGGAAACACAATTTTGTCCTGGACTTGTCAGCCGTTCCGAGGAAGAGCAGTTGTTGTGGTGGGCCAACTATCTAAAGTATCTGAGTGTAGAGAACACAATAACAGAGTGAGTGAGTGAATCAGCCAGAGTTCCTGATGCACTCCGCCCATCCTGTGAGCACCGCTGAGGAAGCTGCTCATACAACTAACACGTCGCATTTTTTATACGACATTCACGAAAAATACAACCTATGGGTCCAAATTAAGTCCCCGTAAATATTGACGTTTTCTATGCATCGGTCTCAATAGGTTAAGTGTGTTGCTTGGGTTTGGATGCTTCTGGTTTGTCACAACAGTCACATTCTTTACGGAGTGGAAGTGATGACAAAGTTTGTGTAGATACATTAATACTTTTTTTACATTTAACAAATATAGTATATGGCACATAATTCAAACAGGATCTGGACCACGGAGGTCACTTTAACCGCAGGTTACAGTGAACCAGGACCTGTCTCCTGGAAGTACACGAAGGAACCGGTTTCCAGAACAGGCAAGTGAACTGGCTTCCAGACTGTCGGGAATTGTTGTTTGTTGTTTAAGATTCGCTACTTGGAACAAAAAGTTCCAAGTAGCACGGGCTATGGCGAGCCCGCACTAGATCTTTTACCCTAAACGAGCTAGCAGGTCCGGACATTGTTTCAGAAGAGCACAGTTGAAGGGGAAATATTTATAAAATGACCAAGAAGCAAGGACAGTTATTAAAAAAAAAAAAAAAAAAAAAAAAAAAAAAAAAAAAAAAAAAAAAAAAAAAAAAAACGCGCCAATGTAGTATATAGGGAGGAGGTGGAGGAAAATAGGTGTGTACTCACCTAGTTGTGCTTGCGGGGGTTGAGCTCTGGCTCTTTGGTCCCGCTGTGTACTTGCTTGCCTAAATGAGCTTGCATAGCCGAGCGTCACCTGGCCCCTGACTTCAGATCAATCAAATCACAACTTCATGGATCCATGATCAAATATATTGACCGTACAATGGCGAACGAATCCGTGTCCCTGGATTCTGTTTTCTAATTTTTCTTGTGTTTAAACGTAAGATTGGATTAAGTTAAAACTCCAACTCCAATACTGGAACCAATGGTTATAGAAGAAGACCTGAGTGAAATGGGGAATAATGTCTTGATAAATAAGGATAAGAGTTGGGACAGCTATTTTCCGAAAGGGGAAAGGCAGAATGCAAGAATTATTACAGAATAATGGATATGGGAAAGAGGCAACAGATATTAATTATTCTAGTGCTCTGTATTAATACATTATATTATTATTAATAAATAACACTATAATTATTATATAATTGTAATAATTATTACAGATATTATAGTGCTCTAAATGAGTGAGGGGGTTATGGGGCGTCCAGAAGTGACAAGTATGAGTACAGACCCACAAGATTGACGGTTGAGAGGCGGGACCAAAGAGCCAGAGCTCAACCCCCGCAAGCACAACTAGGTGAGTACAAGAACTACGCGAAGAAATACCTGCACGGTAAAAGAAGGCAAATAGCTTCGCAATAAAAACAAGAAATGGTCACAGAACAAAAAAAAGTGAAAAGGTTCCATAAGAAAGGTTCCAAGTGGCGGTTCTTAGATGTCACAAAGAGTGACGTCAGTCGTCAACATGGCTCCAGAAATAACAAAAGGTAAAACAGCTTTAAAAAGTTTAATGTCAGGTTTAATGACAAAAATAGCTGGTGCTTTACTGGGAAAAAACTTAACTGTTTCACGGAGTGAGTCGACGGTAGCATTTGTGCAACTACAACCATTCAAGCGTAGCAACATCAGACGTAATCACTATAACTCACCACACACAACACCATTACCACTACCATAACTGTATCAAAGACCTGCATCACACCACCACCAATATCGACTCGCGGTTCAGTTGTTACCGCCAACCTCAATGGACTTTTGAAGAAGCCATAGACAGCATGCCCGTGCACTCGGCTCCAAGCTCAGATTACTGCAACTCTACATCCGTAGTGTGTGTGTGTGTGTGTGTGTGTGTGTGTGTGTGTGTGTGTGTGTGTGTGTGTGTGTGTGTGTGTGTGTGCTTACCTAGTTGTAAGCCGGCCGGCCGAGCGGACAGCACGCTGGACACGTGATCCTGTGGTCCCGGGTTCGATCCCGAGCGCCGGGGAGAAACGATGGGTAGAGTTTCTTTCACCCTATGCTCCTGTTACCTAGCAGTAAATAGGTACCTGGGAGTTAGTCAGTTGTCACGGGCTGCTTCCTGGGGTGTGTGTGTGTGTGTGTGTGTGTGTGTGTGTGTGTGTGTGTGTGTGTGTGTGTGTGTGTGTGTGTGTGTGTGTGTGTGTGTGTGTGGGGTGTGGGGTGTGGGGAAAAAAATAGTAGCAGTAGAAACAGTTGATTGACAGTTGAGAAGCGGGCCGAAAGAGCAGAGTTCAACCCCCGCAAGCACAACTAGGTGAATATAGTTGTGCTTGCGAGGGTCGAGCTCTAGCTCTTTGGTCCCGCCTCTCAACTGTCAATCAATTGGTGTACAGATTCCTGAGCCTATTGGGCTCTATCATATCTACACTTGAAACTCTGTATGGCGTCTGCTTCAACACCATCATTACTTAATGCATTCCATTTGTTAACTACTCTGACACTGAAAAAATTCTTTCTAATGTCTCTGAGGCTCATCTGGGTACTAAGTTTCCACCTGTTCCCTTGTTCGTGTTCCATCCGTGCTAAAGAGTTTGTCTTTGTCCACCCTGTCAATTCCCCTGAGAATTTTGTAGGTGGTTATCATGTCTCCCCCTTCTCCCATAGCCTTTCCTCGTAGCTCATACCTCTCAGTTCCGGGAATAATCTGGTGGCACACCTCTGAATCTTCTCTAACCGTGTCTTGTGTTTAACTTGGTATGGATTCCAGCTGGAGCTGCATACTTTAGGATTGGTCTTACATAAGTGGTATACAAGGTCATGAACAATTCCTTACACAAGTTCCTAAAGGCAGTTCTTATGTTGGCCAGCCTAACATATGCCGCTGATATCATTTTGATGTGGGCCTCTGAGGACAGGTTCGGTGTGATAACAACCCCCCCCCCAGATCTTTCTCTCTATTTTACTCTTGCAGGATATCTCCTCCCAGATGGTATATTGTGTTCAGCCTTCTATTCCCTTCGTTTAATTTCATTACTTTACACTTTCCTGCGTTGAACTTTAGTAACCATTTTCTAAACCATTCCTCCAGTTTGTCCAGGTCGTCCTATAGTCTCTGTCTATCTTCATCTGTCTTGATTCTTCTCATAATTTTTGAATCATCAGCAAACACTTAGAAGAATGAGTCTATTCCCTCTCTGTGTGTATGCATAAATTTATATGTGTATATATATATATATATATATATATATATATATATATATATATATATATATATATATATAGAAAGATTTCCTCCAGTGAAATGTTCCAACCTTAGACTGCCAGGGGTAATGAACACCTTGATAAGTCTAGGACTCTGACCAAATGGCTACGAGACTGTTAAAAGTCATTGGTAGCCGAAGCTATTTCCCTCCAATGCCCCAACAGCAACTCAGTAGCCATAGACCAGGAGTTCGTTTTCACTGACACAATTCACTTATATGAGAGAACACGAGCCCTAATTGTAACAATAACTTGCATGAACCACAAGCTTATTATATCTGCTGATATAATTCTACTGATTTTCTCAAGGTTACAACTGCAAAACAAGTGCAAAATAACTGTTCAAGTGCAAAATAACTGTTCAACGAGCCCCCCAGAACTGTAGAGTTCTTAATTTGCCTCGTTCAAAAGATCCACTCTGGATTTGGTAAGAGGCTATTTTTCGCACTGCGGTCTGTCGCCTCGTTCGAATAGTCCCATTCAGGGTCTGCCGCAATTAACATTATTGTAACCCCCCTTGTTCTGGCGCCACGGGTTACAACCCCAACCTCAGACCAAATGCCCATGGTGAACTTGAGTCACATTGTTGCCTGGGACCTACTCTTGACCACAGCAACACAACCTAACCCACCAGAAGACCAATAAGCTTTGTATTGTTCGGTGGAGAGTTGTAAATTATTGCTACAATTACCTTCACGTCTCGCCGTCTTTGCTGTTCTTAGGATGAACTCTTTCTGATCAGTTTCCTCTGATAACTATTTCTTCAAAGGTTTCAGTCTGGTAGTTAAGCTGTGCCACCCTTTCCATTGCTTCTGTGTCACGTCTCACTTTCGCTGCCATTATCGCAATGATGCGTGGTTGATTCTGGATAGTGGTGGCTTGGTGGTGATGGTGGTAGCTTGGTGGTGATGGTGGTAGCTTGGTGGTGATGGTAGCTTGGTGGTGATGGTGGTAGCTTGGTGGTGATGGTGGTAGCTTGGTGGTGATGGTGGTAGCTTGGTGGTGATGGTGGTGGAGCGATGTGGGGGTCCACCAGACAAATGAACACCTGGGCCACTGTTGACACAATCTCCCCGGGTAATATGGCCCGCCATCCACACTGGAAATAGCCACATTCATCAGGGCACCAGCTCAGAAAATTACATCAAAGCCTCGTCAAATTACATTTTGATCTTAGCATCTCGCGCACCTTCCCTTCGTGGCGTGAAAAATCAAGCAGCGGAAATAATAATATATATATATATATATATATATATATATATATATATATATATATATATATATATATATATATATATATATATATATATATATATATATATATATATATATATATATATATATATATTCCTACACCACTTAATTAGATCATTGGAGTTAGTTATTCGTGGAAGCGTTCTACACTAAACATGTTTACGACAGCCGTTAGGGTTAATACCAAGTTGTTTCCGGGAGGGCCGATAAGCTCTGGTAACAAGAACAAATTGCCGAAGGACAAAAAACAAAAACATTATTAACCTTTCATTGCCTAAGGAGGGAGGGGGGGAGGGGGGGGGGGGGTATTGTCTCCGCCAACACAGCGAAAAGGACATTGTAGATCCTCTTTTAATGGAGGTGGGAATTCCTTTTGATAATAGGAGGATGAAGGGGGGAGAGGGGGGCGGCCAAAGGGGGGGGGGGACTAGGACAAAGAAAGGGGGAAGAGGTAGAGGGGTGCGAAGGCACGTTTGTTGATAATGGGTAAGGGGAAGGCGATTAACCTCCCATTACTACCCCCGGGATGATAAGGGAAGAAAGTACTGGGGCAAGAGAAAGTAATAATAGATACGGCAGTCTCTGTTCTGCAGCAGCACGCACGTACGCACGCGCACGCACTCACACACACACACACACACACACACACACACACACACACACACACACACACACACACACACACACACACACACACACACACTCAGCTCATCCTCCTGTTTTGGTAGTACTTATAGCAAGGATAAGGACCATAGTACATATACCGACATACAACGCAATTAGAAAGTAGAAATCGGTACTATTGAATTTGGACAAACCGCAAAATTATTTTCTAATGTTGCAAAGATAAACTAAACTAACCTAACCAAACCTGAGGCCTAACCTAACCACCACTACAAACAACACCACCACCACTATTGCCACCACACCACCACTATAGCCACCACACCACCACTATTACAACCAAACCAACACTACAAACCACACTACCACAGTTACCACCACCACCACCACCCACCACCATTACTACCACCACCACCATCACCACCTCGGCTCAACATGGCATCACCAGCAGACAAAGGCGGGGGAAGCACCCAGTTGCCTGCAGGTAAGAACTGGCAAACCTGGTGAGTGTTGGCGGGACGACCACCGCTTACACCAGTGTTCATCACCAGTTGTTGTATGCCATGGTTAAAGCCGCCTGTCCGGTGGTTAAAGCCGCCTGTCCGCCGGTTAACGCATCTACCCGGTGTTTAAAGCCGCCAGTCCGCTGGTTAAAGCATCTACCCGGTGTTTAAAGCCGCCTGTCCGCCGGTTAAAAGCCCCTACCCGGTGGTTAAAGCCGCCTGTCCAGTGGTTAAAGTCGCCTGTCCGCCGGTTAAAGCCGCCTGTCCGCCGGTTAAAGCCACCTGTCCGCCGGTTAAAGCCCTTATCCGGTGGTTAAATTTATGTTCGTTATGTGTTTTAAGACGATCAAAACTGCTCAACTTAACCCAAGTGACGTGTGTCCAGACCAAGGCCCAGTTACCGAGGACCATCAGTGCTCCTATTACGGACGTTTCTTTAAGTTAAAACAAGAAACATTATTGGATTAATTTCACACGGCTGTTTTGGGTCTTAGACCCTAATCATTAAACCCTAATCGTAATCATCACTAGACCCTACTAAACCATCACTAAATCATCACTAAACCAAACCCTAGAGCCTAATCATCAATCTGGACCCTAATCATCAGGCCCAGATCTCTCTTGAAGTCGGATTTACCAATATCGACAGTGTTGAGCTGTTGACGACTCCTTTTCCAAGTTTATCAAAATCCTTTTGCAGTTTCCTAGTCTTCTTGGAACTTTAAATGTGTCTGAAAACTTCTCTATATTGCTATTTGCAGCAGAATGAATATAGTTTGTTTAGGTAGACCATTTGAGAATGTTTCCAATATAGAGTTTATTCCATTACTGCAAACTGCTTTCAAATTCAAAATCTTTATTCAGAAATGTTTGTACATTTATAAACGTCTGTCTGTCAACCATTTAATATGTAATTGTATTGCATATCTTTACTTTCAACTGCAGTTTGCCTTTGTAAACACATATCAATTTCATTTTGTGCATAAGTATTCATGAAGCAATTGTACTGTATGTAGAAGAGATCTCTATAACCGGAACAACGTGGACATCTTCAAGAGAAAACTGGACGGTTTTCTAAGAGAAGTTCCGGATCAGCCGGGAGGTGGTGGGTATGTGGGCCTGCGGGCCGCTCCATGCAACAGCCTGGTGGACCAAACTCTCACAAGTCGAGCCTGGCCTCGGGCCGGGCTTGGGGAGTAGAAGAACTCCCAGAACCCCATCAACCAGGTATCAACCAGATAACCCTGTTTATGTACAACAGACGGAAATGTATGTTGGGTTAGCATTGTAGAAAACACTTCAAGCACCTTCTCTGGTCGAATGCTCAACTCAATATGTACTATAGCTACTCTCTAACCTTCCTTCTTATCTTCTTGAGGTTATCTTGAGATGATTTCGGGGCTTTAGTGTCCCCGCGGCCCGGTCCTCGACCAGGCCTCCACCCTACCAGGAAGCAGCCCGTGACAGCTGACTAACACTCAGGTACCAATTTTACTGCAACAGGGGCATAGGGTGAAAGAAACTCTGCCCATTGTGTCTCGCCGGCGCCCGGGATCGAACCCGGGACCACAGGATCACAAGTCCAGCGTGCTGTCCGCTAGGCCGACCGGATCCCTCACCTTGCCTATGCAAGACGAACGAAAATGTATATGTATACTGGTCAGTACTGTAAGTGTCACTTAAATCACCTATGGTTCTATGGTCATTAACTCGCAACACTATATACACTATACGCTATGTGACGGACGTCTAATCATACAGGACAGAAGAAAATGTATATATGCTGGTTAGCAGGCGATGAGTCACAATAACGTGGCTAAAGTATGTTGACCAGACCACACACTAGAAGGTGAAGGGACGACGACGTTTCGGTCCGTCCTGGACCATTCTCAAGTCGATCGACTAAAACGACCGAAACGTCGTCGTCCCTTCACCTTCTAGTGTGTGGTCTGGTCAACATGCTGGTTAGCATTATATACGAATGGCCATTCCTGTGGTAGAAAATAGACTATACAAAAATTTACGTAATTCAAGGTTGTAACTCTACTCCAGATGTACCTGTTTCACTCTTCATCAGCCTCTCGGTCTATAGTACCAAAGGCTTATTGAAGGGGGAAGATGATATCAGTCTTCACAAATGTCTGCTTTAATATATCGAGAGAACTTAAGGCGATTACGAACCGAGTCGAATAACAAGCCCCACAATTACTAGGCTAATTGGACGACAGGTTAAAGGGTAAAGACCTGTCCATAATCGTGACCATATACTTGGCCACACCTGTTTAATGACTTGAACAACTGAAGACAACCTCTGAACCTCTCTTTTTAACATTCTAACAAGTATATAGTTAGAGCCTAGACACGGCTTGCCTTTTTACGGCCCCTCGGCTTCTGAGTTACATAATACTCTCTACACTTCTTCAACAAATGTGGTCTACTTTGGCTATAATATCTAGTTCATCTCTAGTCAAGACTTAGTAAGATGTAGCAATGTTGCACAGTGCGTCATCCTCACTAGTCAACTGTCCTGGTCTGAAACCATAAACCCTGTGAGCAGCCTGGCCTGACTGCCTGAGTGATGGACGTTCCCGTATTTTTCAGGTCCGAGCTTCGATCATCGACCAAAATCCATGTTAAATGTTGTTACCACGATATTGTGAATTACAGTTTATATACAATCAACTTCAAAGCGGAACTGTAGACCTTTCTGGTACAATATTATACATTATAAGGATACAGGGATGGAGTCAAATACAGGTGGCCAAAAACACTAATTTTAGGAGACCAAAAAAATCATTTTAGAACAAAACACTCATTTTAAAAGACCAAAACATTCATTTTAGAAGACAAAAAACACTCATTTTAGACGACCAAAAACACTCATTTTAGAAGACCAAAAACACTAATTTTAGAAGACCCAAAACACTCATTTTAGAAGACCAAAAACACTAATTTTAGACGACCAAAAACACTAATTTTAGACGACCAAAAATACTCATTTTAGAAAACCAAAAACACTCATTTTAGAAAATCTCACCTACAAATTTCCCAGTTTGAGAGTTATCAAATACAAATATAATGCTTTAAACTCGGGATAAATAAAATACAAATAAAAAACACAAATAAAAGACGTCAAAAGTTCAGATTAAATTCAAATATATCAGGCAATATTTACATATATATTCATATACAAAATAACTTTCAAGTATATACGATAATTTTCAAGTAATAATGTCACTGCGTGAGATTTATAATTGAACTGCCGGAAACTTCACGAGTTGCTTGGCCTCATGTGTTGTGCTCTTGACACACCCAACACCTGTGTCCTGGTTAGTTGTGACAGATGTTCCTAACACCTGTGTCCTGGTTAATTGTGACATGTTCCTAACACCTGTGTCCTGGTTAATTGTGACATGTTCCTAACACCTGTGTCCTGGCTAGTTGTGACAGATGTTCCTAACACATGTGTCCTGGCTAGTTGTGACAGATGTTCCTAACACCTGTGTCCTGGTTAATTGTGACATGTTCCTAACACCTGTGTCCTGGTTAGTTGTGACAGATGTTCCTAACACCTGTGTCCTGGTTAGTTGTGACAGATGTTCCGAACACCTGTGTCCTGGTTAGTCGTGACAGATGTTCCTAACACCTGTCTTGGCTACTATCATCATCAGATTGATTAGATTAAAAAAATGCTAAATACTGACATACTGGAGAGCCTTCACGTGAGCTTAACGTCTGTTGCTGATCAATGCGTACAGAGGATCAATGCGTACAGAGGATCAATGCGTACAGAGGATCAATGCGTACACAGGATCAATGAGTGCACAGGATCAATGCGCCCACAGGATCAATGCGTACACAGGATCAATGAGTGCACAGGATCAATGCGCCCACAGGATCAATGCGTACACAGGATCAATGCATACACAGGATCAATGCATACACAGGATCAATGCATACACAGGATCAATGCGTACAGAGGAGCAATGCGTACACAGGATCAATGCATACACAGGATCAATACGTACAGAGGATCAATGCGTACAGAGGATCAATGCGTACACAGGATCAATGAGTGCACAGGATCAATGCGCCCACAGGATCAATGCGTACACAGGATCAATGGATACACAGAATCAATGCATACACAGGATCAATGCGCACAGGATCAATGCGTACAGAGGATCAATGCGTACACAGGATCAATGCATACAGAGGATCAATGCGTACACAGGATCAATGCGTACACAGGATCAATGCGTACACAGGATCAATGCGTACACAGGATCAATGCGTACACAGGATCAATGCGTACACAGGATCAATGCATACACAGGATCAATGCGTACACAGGATCAATGCGTACACAGGATCAATGCATACAGAGGATCAATGCGTACACAGGATCAATGCGTACACAGGATCAATGCGTACACAGGATCAATGCGTACACAGGATCAATGCGTACACAGGATCAATGCGTACACAGGATCAATGCGTACACAGGATCAATGCGTACACAGGATCAATGCGTACACAGGATCGATGAGTGCACAGGATTGCAATAAGTATGTATACGCCAGATACTGTTTTTATAACACGAACGGGCAGCTAATATAAAGTAAGATCGGCAGGCCTACCCAGCTCAAAATGTAGTTTAAAGGAACTGATGATGTTGGCAAAATACAACGGAACAAAATAGAATTTGAGCTGTATTTGAAAATAAAGCGGCAAATACAATCATCAAATACGTAACCTTTAAGTGTTCTCACCCACGAAGTGTGCTTTTACTGTCCTTACAAGAACAAAAACAATTCATTTTAACAAATACTTAACAACAAATAAGCATTTGGCCCCATCACTGGAGATTTCATATCTCAAACCTAACCGGAAACAAGATGAAGTGAGAAACCACACTTGAGATGTATTATTATACTCAAAATATTTAACTTTATTAAATATTAAGACATTATTCAAATATTAAAACACTGATTCTAGTGTGTGGGGTGACTACTGCTGTTTATGGACTGAAGCAGAAACAGTTTGATCATTCAGACAGTCAGTCCTCCCACCTGTCTCCTCTAAATATGATTAAAATGTTATACACACCAGAAGAAATTATAATTTTCATTTCCCTTATTAATAAAAAAGGATTCCTAATGTAAACAATATTTAATTTCTCATACATGAACGCTGGACAAAATGTATTTAAAGTCCACCGGACCGCTAACACGAAAACCTATTTTGACTATTAATCATGGAATCCAATGAAGGCAGACAACACTCGCTTCATATTTCAACAGTGAATGATTTTCGAAACCAAATTATTTAAAAACAGAAAATCAACCACTATTTCATCACAAGAGAAACAAGCGGAATCCTCAACATATCGCAACCAAACTGCTCCATCTGGCAAAATAAAGTATTCTGGAATACAAAAAAAAAAAAAAAAAATCACCTACTATACCTGATCAACCAGGCTGTGATTCGTAAGTCAGGCTGCGAGCAGCCGCGTCCAACAGCCTGGTTGACCAGTTCAGTAATGAGGAGGCCTGATCGACGACCGGGCCGCGGGGACATTAAGCCGCAAAACTATTAAGGTAAGGTAACTAAGTGATGAAAGCAATATAATATTGTTTTTGTATTAAAATCCAATTCAAAGATTTAATAGTGATTCTACAAATTTCTTAAAAATAATGGTTGATGGAACTTTTCCAGCAATATAACTGGTCTTGCACGATTATTTATTTTGTCTTAAATTAAAATCTTCAAATATACAAAGTAACGACGGTGAACTATATGAGACCTGATTGATTAAACTATTACTTCCCTTTTAATAACTCTTAGTTTCTTTGTAATATTAACTGTTGGATTATTTTTTGATTTGAATATTTCACTGTTTAAACAAAATCAACTAGTTTAATCAGTTATTTTATTCCCCACTGTATGACCAACTTATCGTATGACCTTTTTCTTCATTACTGCCATTATTTTTTAGGTTGTGATCAGGTCTCCTCTGCTCCTTGCCTTTTATAACAGTAGCTTTATTTTAGTTTATATTCAACTACAAAGTGTACATGTATAGTGCTAAGCAGCATGAATGTCTTTCCTTCTGGCCTCCAAGGACAGGATTAGAGATGTGTTAGACATGATATAGTGTAGTGCTTAGAGATGTGTTAGACATGATATAGTGTTGTGCTTAGAGATGTGTTAGACATGATATAGTGTAGTACTTAGAGATGTGTTAGACATGATATAGTGTTGTGCTTAGAGATGTGTTAGACATGATATAGTGTAGTACTTAGAGATGTGTTAGACATATAGAGTAGTGCTTGGAGATGTGTTAGACATGATATAGAGTAGTGCCAGCTGCAGTGAGAGGCTCAGTTGTCTGGCTCCCTCATATCCCAGTGTTCCTCATGCAGTCTTGTTGGGCGTCTCTGGGCTTCGCCTCATTTATTCCCGCGCTCCGGGAACTGGGAGTCGCGCCGGAGTGTACTGCAATACTTGCCTACTCCACTACTCTGTTCTCCACTACTCCTTCTGTCCTTAACCCCTCCCCCCCCCCTTCTCCGTCTCCTCACCTTCCCATCCTCTCACCTCAACGCCCCATTCATTCGCTTCTGAAAAACCCACTTCCAAAATTTGCGAGATGTAGATTCAGGAAGACTTAAGGAAGCGAGAAAGTTTCTCTTAAGGGTGAGGGCAGGTAGCATACCTGGTTGATACCTGGTTGATGGGGTTCTGGGAGTTCTTCTACTCCCCAAGCCCGGCCCGAGGCCAGGCTCGACTTGTCTGCTTTGCATCTGCTTTGTGTGTGTGTAATTACCTAAGCGTTCTTACAGGATGAGAGCTACACTCGTGGTGTCCCGTCTTCCCAGCACTCTTTGTCGTATAACGCTTTGAAACTATACTGACGGTTTCGGCCTCCACCACCTTCTAACTTAGCTTGTTCCAACCGTCTACCACTCTGTTTGCGAAAGAAAATTTTCTGATATTTTTGTGGCACCTCTGTTTTCTTAGCTTGAATCTGTGTCCTCTTGTTCGTGAAGATGCTGGTTTCAGGAATTCCTCTTGAAACCCGCAATTTCACGAACGAGAGGAAACAGATTTAAGTTAAGAAAACAAAGGTGCCGAAAAAATATTATAAAACTTTATTGTGTGTGTGTGTGTGTGTGTGTGTGTGTGTGTGTGTGTGTGTGTGTGTGTGTGTGTGTGTGTGTGTGTGTGTACTTACCTAGTTGTGCTTGCGGGATTTGAGCTCTGGCTCTTTGGTCCAGCCTCTAAACTGTCAATCAACTGGTGTACAAGTTCCTCAGCCTACTGGGCTTTATCATATTTATATTTGAAACTGTATATGAAGTCAGCTTCCACCACATCACTTCCTAATGCATTCCATTTATCTACTACTCTGACACTGACAAAAATCTTTCAAATGTCCCTGTGGCTCATTTGAGCACTCAGTTTCCACCTGGGTGCCCAAATGAGCCATAGGGACATTAGAAAGAATTTTTTCATTAGAAAGAGAGAGTGTGTGTGTGTGTGTGTGTGTGTGTGTGTGTGTGTGTGTGTGTGTGTGTGTGTGTGTGTGTGTGTGTGTGTGTGTGTGTGTGTGTGTGAACGTAAATTTCTATTGATTTTCTATAGTACAAATCTGGAGTATTTTCCCCCAGAGGGCTATACAGTAACTTTCAAGCAACATATTGGACCCTCCTGTGCTGCCAATAGCCGAGAAAAAGACCCAAAAATTCTCCAAAAGTATATTTGAAAACGCAAGAAAATTTAAGTGAACTACATTTTCTTCTCAACACTGGGAGAGATATTCCTGCAAGCTCGCATGTGTGCATTCGGGAATGCGTCCCCTTATAAAATTAAGAATAAAACTGCAGAAGGCCTACTGGATCTTGCAAGGCAGCTGCTGTTTATACACAGCCACTCTTGTGATCAATGTATTTCCAAAGCTGGAGAAATTGCTGATCTGAAGAGCGTGCTGAGATCCTTTATTGATATAATCCAATAAATAAAACATCTAATTTATTGGGATCGATTACAATTTTTAAACCTATATTCTCGAGAGCGCAGGAGGGAGATACATGATAATTTAAGGTCATAATCAACTTGAGAATGGTCCAGGACGGACCGAAACGTCGCCGTCCATTCACCTTCTAGTGTGTGGTCTGGTCAACAATGATAATTTAAGCTTGGAAATATTAGAGGGACTGGTATCAGCTCTGCACACAGAAATAACATTACAAGAGACCCGGAGGCATGGCAGGAAGTGCAAAATAACCCTGTTGAAAAGCAGAGGTGCAATAGGTGCGCTGATAGACAACTCTATCGACCTCAAAGGCCTAAAAACTATTCAACACTCTCCCTCTACATGTAAGTATACCTGGTCGACCTCTCACGGTGTTCAAAAACAGAACTCAATAAACACCTCTAAAGGATACCTGATCAACCAGGCTGTGATTCATACGTCAGGCTGCGAGCAGCCGCGTCCAACAGCCCCTATGTATTATATATATATATATATATATATATATATATATATATATATATATATATATATATATATATATATATATATATATATATATATATATCCTCTTTGACCATTCTAAGCTAAGCTATACCTGTTTTTGGTTAATTACACCTGACCAACCCTAGGGATGGGTTGGTCAGGTGTCGGCCTATATATCCTCCCCCTTCTCCCTTCTCCTTAGTCAGTCTGGTGTTGACAAAGGCTTTAACAAAGCCGAAACGTTCACCTCATTTCATAGTTCTCTGTGGATTTTCCGCATATATATATATATATATATATATATATATATATATATATATATATATATATATATATATATAATATATATATATATATATATATATATATATATATATATATATATATATATATATATGTCGTACCTAGTTGCCAGAACGCACTTCTCGGCCAACTATGCAAGGCCCGATTTTCCTAATAAGCCAAATTTTCCTGAATTATATATTTTCTCTAATTTTTTTCTTATGAAATGATAAAGCTACCCATTTCATTAAGTATGAGGTCAATTTTTTTTATTGGAGTTAAAATTAACGTAGATATATGACCGAACCTAACCAACCCTACCTAACCTAACCTAACCTATCTTTATAGGTTAGGTTAGGTTAGGTAGCAGAGAAAGTTAGGTTAGGTTAGGTAGGTTAGGTAGTCGAAAAACAATTAATTCATGAAAACTTGGCTTATTAGGCAAATCGGGCCTTGCATAGTAGGCTGAGAAGTGCGTTCTGGCTACTAGGTACGACATATATATATATATATATATATATATATATATATATATATATATATATATATATATATATATATATATATATAAGTGCCATAAATGTGTATTCTGAAAGCATCAACACAATTAAATAATCTTCGATTTTCGCTGAATGTTTCTATTTTTCTTTCTTTTCCGAGGCTTTGTGTGCCCACAATTGTACGAGGTCTCTTCATCAACAGCAGCAGCAGTGCCATGACCACTACAGGAGGCGTGATCACAGAGTTTGTGAGAGCTGTGTTTGGTGGACCATTCAAGCTCTGCCCACACACACATATTATTAAATTCGAGAAAGGGATTAGATCTTGCAGAGATCTAAGCTATATTTCTGAATTATCGTTGTATTCGCCTGAGAAGGAAGTTGAAAAATGAACTCTCCAAAGTTCATTTTACACTTTTATATGGCCTGGCGCTTAGAGATGCGTTTCTTTGATTCTATTAACCTTTTCAGATATGCAAAGGTGAAGTGGATTCAACATGGGAGACACGTGCGCGATTGTGACAACGACTCGCGTAAGACACGACGCAAGGCTAACCACGCACGCATGCAAACACACACACACACGCACACACACACACACACACACACACACACACACACACACACACACATACCATGGCAATTTCAACCATGGATAGACTGGGAGAATGGAGACCCACATGAAGGTGTAGATACATGGAGAGCCAAACTCTTGGAAGTGGCAACAAGGAACTTTCTGAGCCAACATGTCTGGGAACCCACAAGAGTGAGAGGCAATGACAAACCAACTAGACTCGACCTAATATTCACCTTGAATGAATCAGAAATAAGGGAAGTCAAATTTGAAGCCCCCATGGGAATGAATGACCACAGTGTATTGACGTTTGAGTACCTGGTGAAGGTAGGGATAAGCTATCCAAGGATGGGATCGGAAGGGAAAAGACTAAATTACCGAAGACTAAAATATGACGAGACGAGGAATTTCCTAAGGGAAATACCATGGGAAACAGAACTCAGAGAGAAGACTGTGCAGGATATGATGAACTAAGTCACCCAGAAGTGCCAAGAAGCTGCAGACAAGTTTATCCTGGTTCAAAAGGAGAAAAACGAAAAGCAACAGAAGAATCCATGGTTAAACCAGGAATGTAAGGTAGCGAAGCAATTGAGTAAAAGAACATGGAGAAACTACAGGAATAACAGAACACCAGAGAGCAGGGAGAGATACCAGAGGGCCAGGAATGAGTACATCAGAGTGAGGAGAGAAGCAGAGAGACAGTATGAAAATGACATCGCGAGCAAAGCTAAGACCCACCACAACTGCTCCACAGCCACATCAGGAGGAAAACAGCGGTGAAAGAACAAGTGATGAAACTGAGACAAGGGGAGAATAGATACACAGAGAATGACTAAGAGGTGTGTGAAGAGACTCAACAAGATATTCCAGGAGGTCTTCACAAAAAGAGCAAGGAGAAGCCCCTGCACTAAATGAGGAGGCGAACCATTCAACCTTGGAGGAATTTGACCTCATCAGTGATGAGGTCAAAAGGAATCTGTTGGAGCTGAATGTGACAAAGGCTGTTGGGCCTGACAGAATCTCATCGTAGATACTAAAAGAAGGTGCAGAAGCACTAACTGTGCCACTCTCTACGGTGTATAACAGGTCACTGAAAACAGGAGACCTACTGGAAAGCTGGAAGACAGCTAATGTAGTCCCAATATACAAACAGGGTGACAAGCAAGAGGCGCTGAACTACAGGCCAGTTTTCCTAACGTGTATACCATGCAAGGTGATGGAGAAGATCGTGAGGAAAAGGCTCGTAGAGCATCTGTAGGGTTGTAACACATCACCAGCCTGGGTTCAGGGATGGTAAATCGTGCCTCACAGGTTTAATAGAAATCTATGACCAAGCAACAAAAATTAGACAAGAAATAGAAGGGTGGGCAGACTGCATGTTTTTGGACTGTCAGAAAACCTTTGACACAGTACCCCATAAAAGGCTGTTACAAAAGTTGGAGCAACAGGCAGGAGTAAAAGGTAAGGTGCTCCAGTGGATAAGGGAGTATCTAAGCAACAGGAAACAGCGAGTAACTGTGAGAGGAGAGACATCAGAGTGGCGAGATGTCACCAGCGGAGTCCCACAGGGCTCTGTACTTGGACCCATCCTGTTTCTAATATATGTAAACGATCTTCCAGAGGGTATAGACTCATTCCTCTCAATGTTTGCTGATGATGCAAAAATTATCAGAAGAATCAAGACAGATGAAGACAGACAGAGACTACATAACGACCTTAACAAACTTGAGGAATTGTCTAGAAAATGACTACTAAAGTTCATCTCAGGAAAGTGTAAAGTAATGAAATTAGGCGAAGGAAGCAGAAGGTTGAACACAAGGTACCATTTGGGAGATGAAATCCTACAAGAGTTAAATAGAGAGAGAGAGATCTGGGGGTTGATATCACACCGAACCTGTCCCGAGGCCCACATCAAAAGGATATCATCAGCGACATATGCTAGACTGACCAACATAAGAACTGCCTTTAGAAACTTGTGTAAGGAATCGTTCAGGACCCTGTATACCACTTATGTCAGACCAATCCTGGAATATGCATCACCAGCCTGTAGTCATACCTAGTTAAACACAAGACAAAGTTAGAGAAGATTTAGCGGTATGCCACCAGACTCGTCTCGGAACTGAGAATTATGAGCAACGAGGAAAGGCTAAAGGAGCTCAACCTCACGTCCCTGGAAAACATAAAAGAGTAAGGGAGACATGATAACCACCTACAAAATTTTCAGGGAAATTGACGAGGTGGACAAAGACAAACTCTTTAAAATGGGTGGAACACAAACAAGGGGACACAGGTGGAAACTAAGTACCCAGATGAGCCACAGAAACATTAAAAAAATTTTTTTAGTGTCAGAGTAGTTAACAAATGGAATGCACTAGAAAGTGATGTGGTGGAGGCAGACTCCATACACAGTTTCAAATGATGATATGATAGAGCCCAGTAGGCTTAGGAATTTGTACACCAGTTGATTGACTGTTGAGAGGCGGGACCAAAGAGCCAATGCTCAACCCCCGCATGCACAACTAGGTGAGTACACACACACAACTCCAGAGGTTGCCATGGAAGAGCTGTTGGGCATGAAGAAAACCTTCATACGAGTTTATATTTACGTTTTCCCAATGAACTACACAATCACAGCGCAAGTGTAAATTCCGTTAACTGTTGCAAATGATTGATGTATTCTGATATTGCAATTTTTTTGTTTTGTTAACATAGACTAACGTTTTAGTATATAACGTCAAGTATGAGCTCTATGCAGGACAAACTCTCTAACGCTTTTACAACAAGGAGAAAAATAGTGTATAGTGTAGTTGCATTCTGCAGTCTTCAATAATTCTGAGATCACGATATTTCCAACCACTACCAATTTTCCAGGCTGCGTATTCTTACCTGTCAATATTGGCGGCATCAAGAGGCACGGTTTAGTGCTCCTCGAGGCAATAGTATTGTAGCTTACATCTTGCGTGAAAAAGACCTGCTTTGTTAAACTTACGGAAAGAGATCTTAACAAAAGTAGAAGCACAGAATTAAAAAAAATAAAAATCAGTAGACACCACCATATATTTCTTTTTGGATTAACACATTTAGGTACATGTGCATTTGTGCAGCTGCCTTAGACTATATGAAGTGGAGTACAATGTTGTCAAAAAGCTAGCTACGTGATGCTAAAAATCACCATCACACAGGCATTCGACACATAGACTCTAAAGATAAAACTCTATATAAAGAGTTTTAAGACAGAGAGTTTTAAAGACACCACATAAAACTCTACCCGTCTTTCCCCCCCCCCCCCAACCCGTCCTATACCCCTAACGTTCACCCTCTTCTATACCCTAACGTATACCCCCTTCTATACCCTAACGTATACCCCCTTCTTTACCCTAACGTATCCCCCTTCTATACCCTAACGTATACCCCCTTCTATACCCTAACGTATACCCCCTTCTATACCCTAACGTATACCCCCTTCTATACCCTAACGTATACCCCCTTCTATACCCTAACGTATACCCCCTTCTATACCCTAACGTATACCCCCTTCTATACCCTAACGTATACCCCCTTCTTTACCCTAACGTATACCCCCTTCTATACCCTAACGTATACCCCCTTCTATACCCTAACGTATACCCCCTTCTTTACCCTAACGTATACCCCCTTCTATACCCTAACGTATACCCCCTTCTATACCCTAACGTATACCCCCTTCAATACCCTAACGTATACCCCCTTCTATACCCTAACGTATACCCCCTTCTATACCCTAACGTATACCCCCTTCTATACCCTAACGTATACCCCCTTCTATACCCTAACGTATACCCCCTTCTTTACCCTAACTCTACTCAAGTCACTGTCATCACCTCTCCACTACTCACTGCACCTGTGCCTACATTAACACCCATGCTACTGCAAGCCTCCCAGCACGCCCTACCTTCTGGGTTATTATTGTGTTCTAACTTTTATACCAGCTTCCCATGGTGGGGGGCAGGTGATGGGCGTGGTGGGGGGCAGGTGATGGGCGTGGTGGGGGGCAGGTGATGGGCGTGGTGGGGGGCAGGTGATGGGCGTGGTGGGGGGCAGGTGATGGGCGTGGTGGGGGGCAGGTGATGGGCGTGGTGGGGGGCAGGTGATGGGCGTGGTGGGGGGCAGGTGATGGGCGTGGTGGGGGGCAGGTGATGGGCGTGGTGGGGGGCAGGTGATGGGCGTGGTGGGGGGCAGGTGATGGGCGTGGTGGGGGGCAGGTGATGGGCCGGAGGGTAGCATACTGTGAGGCATCTGTCCCAAGGATATGCGATTGGGAAAGTGTTCCGTCTGGATATGATGTTAGTTTAAGCCCAAATGGTTGGTAAAGGAGTGTCATTCAGCATACTTCCTCTAGGGATAAACCCCTTGGGTTCCTTTTCAGTCCCACAGTCCTGTCCCAAACCTATTTTCCCGTTGGGAAAATAAACATCTTAAATAGTACATACCTATTGTTTTTGCCGAATCAAACACCTTGTTATTACGGAGGCAGATAATTAATCTATTAATTCCAAACCACTGCCACCCTAACACCACCTACCCCTCAAACCATCAGCTACCTTCACTAGGTCGCTCATCACCGTCCGAGAATAAAGCCGAAAAACTTATGTGTTGTTGAAGAGCATCTAATGCAAGTCTTCCTGGCTACAGACCTGCATCCGTGCTCATGGCAACCTGGCGGACCTGCAACACTCCTGCGTCCTGGGTGCAGCTGCTGGGTGCGGCTCATGCTTCTGCTCTGTCACCCATAGCCACTTACCTGTCAGGATAAGGAGACAATATGTTAGTACTGCGTTAACGTATTATGCTGGAATATATAAATAAGGAACACACGCACGCACGCACGCGCGCACACACACACACACACACACACACACACACACACACACACACACACACACACACACACACACAGCCACAAAGATATTAGAAAGAACTTTTTCAGTGTCAGAGAGGTTAACAGATGGAATACATTAAGCAGTGATGTAGTGGAGGCTGACTCCATACACAATTTCAAATGAAAATATGATAGAGCCCAGTAGGCTCAGGAACCTGTACACCAGTTGATTGACAGTTGAGAGGCGGGACCAAAGAGCCAGAGCTCAACTCCCGCAAGCACAATTTGGTAAGTACACACACACACACACATATATTTCCAGATTGCAAGGAGAAAACCTCATTAAGAAAACATTTTCTCTGCCACAACTCTCTCTCTCTCTTCACACAAAGTAACTTTTCTTATTCGCCTTCCACGCATATTAAGAAAGCTCGCAGTATACTGCAGTTTACCACATTTGATGATAAGTTGAAAAAATTCTGGAAGGAAGAAGAGGAAACGGAAAAGGAGAAAAGGGAGTAGGAGGAGGAATCGCTGACCTGGAGAACGTGCGAAGGTCTTTTATTGTCCGAATCCAGTCAATCAAACGTCTAAATTACTGGGACAGCTTAACAATTTTAAACCTAGGTTATCTATAGCGCAGGCTAGAGAAATACATAATAATTGACACTTGGGAAATATGAGTGGGACTGGTTCCTAATCTGCACACGGAAATACCTCCACACGAGATCAGGAGGTATGGCAAGATGCGCAACATAGCCCCGTTGAAAAGCAGAGGTGCAATAGGTACGCTGAGAGAGAACTCTTATGAACATCAAAGGCCCAAGACTTCAGCACTCTCCCTCGGCCCATCTATCAAGGTGTTCAAGAGAACTTGATACAACACCTCCAAAGGAAACCTGATCAATCAAGCTGTGATTCATACGTCAGTCTGCAGCTGCGACCACCAACCAGGAAGCCTGATCAAGAGACCGGGCCGCGGGGACGTTGATCCCGGAAACCAACAACAGGTAGGAGGCAGAAGATGTGGGGGATGAGGAGAGGACGAGTCGTAGGAAGTAATTAACCAATCTCATAAGACAGGAGCATATCGTACCTCCGAGATGGGTTAGTGATAAATTCCAGGTCCTCAGGTACGGTAAAAATGAGAACCTTAAACATAATATTGGGTACAAAACACAATCAAATCTCCCCATAGTAGGAAAGCAGCATGTAAAGGATTTGGGAATAATGATGTCTGACGACCTAACGTTTAGGGAGCATAACCAAGCAAATATTGCGTCAGCCAGAAAATGATAGGATGGATTACGAGAACGTTCAAACCCAGGGATCGCATCACAATGGTTGTACTATACAAATCACTTTTACTGTCCCGTCATGAGTACTACCCAGTATTTACTTCCTTCCTTTAGAGCAGGAGAGATTGCTGAAATAGAGCGAATACAGAGAGCATATACGGCATACATAGACGCGATAAAGCACCTAAATTATTGGGATCGTCTCAAAGCTTTAAAAACCAACCTAAAAAAAAACAATCCTAAACCAACCTACGGTTCTTATATATATATATATATATATATATATATATATATATATATATATATATATATATATATATATATATATATATATATATATTATTAAATATGACCGAAAAAGTAAGATTAATAATTCTAACACGAATTTTCTCAATCTTTCGTACATTACGCTTCACTGTTGGAGGTAAATAAAAAATCACTTCTCCAAAATTCATTTTTATTTCTAGTCTGACGCGACACGGGCGCGTTTCGTAAAACTTATTACATTTTCAAAGACTTCACAAATACACAACTGATTAGAACTTACGTATCTCTGATTTTATATCTACATTTGAGTGAGGTGGGAGGGGTGATGTGGCATTAACACAAGACAGAACAAGAGGGGATATTAATAGGGTATTAAAAGTATCAACACAAGACAGAACAGAAACAATGGGTATTGAATAGAAGTGTTTGTAGAAAGCCTATTGGTCCATATTTCTTGATGCTTCTATATTGGAGCGGAGTCTTGAGGTGGGTAGAATATAGTTGTGCAATAATTGGCTGTTGATTGCTGGTGTTGACTGCTTGATGTGTAGTGCCTCGCAAACGTCAAGCCGCCTGCTATCGCTGTATCTATCGATGATTTCTGTGTTGTTTACGAGGATTTCTCTGGCGATGGTTTGGTTGTGGGAAGAGATTATATGTTCCTTAATGGAGCCCTGTTGCTTATGCATCGTTAAACGCCTAGAAAGAGATGTTGTTGTCTTGCCTATATACTGGGTTTTTTGGAGCTTACAGTCCCCAAGTGGGCATTTGAAGGCATAGACAACGTTAGTCTCTTTTAAAGCGTTCTGTTTTGTGTCTGGAGAGTTTCTCATGAGTAGGCTGGCCGTTTTTCTGGTTTTATAGTAAATCGTCAGTTGTATCCTCTGATTTTTGTCTGTAGGGATAACGTTTCTATTAACAATATCTTTCAGGACCCTTTCCTCCGTTTTATGAGCTGTGGAAAAGAAGTTCCTGTAAAATAGTCTAATAGGGGGTATAGGTGTTGTGTTAGTTGTCTCTTCAGAGGTTGCATGGCTTTTCACTTTCCATGCATTTTTTCATTTCCATGGAAAGTGAAAAGCCATGCAACCTCTGAAGTTCGTACTCATTTTCGTACTTTTAAGGTGAAGAAAAGAAGTGATTTACTATAGAGTGTATTACACTTATTTGTATAATTTGCACGACGTACGTCGTGCAAATTATACAAATAAGTGTAATACACTCTATAGTAAATCATTTCTTTTCTTCACCTTAAAAGTACGAAAATGAGTTTTGGAGAACTCCTATTCCAATTAAGCCCTGATGCTAAGAAAATAGTTAGAGGGATAGAAGCCCTAAACCAGAAAATAATAAATACAGAATATGCGGTCATATTCAATGAAACATGTTTGAAAGAAAACCTGCTGCCAGTATACACCAATATATATATATATATATATATATATATATATATATATATATATATATATATATATATATATATGCGAACAAGCCTGAATGGTCCCCAGGACAATATGCAACTGAATATATATATATATATATATATATATGGTGAATATATATATATATATATATGGTGTGCACGAGGTGTGACGTGACTGTAAACATCATACTCATGTCGGAACAGGTTTCAGATGTTACTTTCATCTACTGACTGTAGAGTGATGAACAGTCTCGGCCCAGCACTAGTAGTTCCGCTAACAACCACAACTGATCCCTAAACTACACAGCCACTGCACAAATATTCCTCATATTTTTGCAACTACTCTATTCAGATATATTTCCAAAATGACCAGGGCTTCCACAGCACCTACGACAGCAAATGCCGAAGTTAAAAAGCCTTAATTACATTAGTTGTTCTCTCTCTGTCTCTTTCTCTCTCTCTCTCTCGGGTTAAGCACATCACAGAAAAGTTAACACTATTGCCACCAGGGGAGCTGTTGCAGGAAAAAATATTGGCTTAGTTACGATATTTTTAAACTTGCAATCCAGATAGTGCAAAGCTCAGTATATAGAGTTTCCAGGAGTGTGTATTGTCACTGTGTTGCTCAGAGCTCACCAGTCACTACTAGAAGGATTTGTTCTCGTCCAAGTGATGCTCAGAAATGTATCGTCGATGAGCTTATTAGTCATCAATTATATTCAAGCAGTTCTCGTAAATTGCTCCAGATGGATGGTCAACATTCGGAAATCTGGCAGGGGGGTAATATTATGTATAACACACACACCAGAGCACACACACACACACACACACACACACACACACACACACACACCAGAGCACACACACACACCAGAGCACACACATCAGACCACACACACACCAGAGCACACACACCAGAGCACACACACACTAGAGCACACACACACCAGAGCACACACACACACACCCACCAGAGCACACACACACACACACACACACACACACACACACACACACACACACACACACACACACACACACACACACACACACACCCACCAGAGCACACACACACACACACACACACACACACACACACACACACACACACACACACACACACACACACACACACACACACACACACACACACACCCACACCCACACCCACACCCACACCCACACCCATACACCCATACACCCATACACCCATACACCCATACACCCATACACCCACACACACACACACACACTAGAACACACACACACACACACACACACACACACACACACACACACACACACACACACACTAGAACACACACACACACACACACACACACACACTAGAACACACACACACACTAGAACACACACACACACACTAGAACACACACACACACACACACACACACACACACACACACACACTCGTCCACTGCCACCCAGTTGGGCCCACACTTACTCCACCAATTTGTCCAACTGCCTCTTGAAAACCTCCACTAGTGTTCCGGTAATATTTCTTACCACTCCATTAATGTTTCCTATTTTACCGTGCATATTTAGGACCCGAGCTTCGAGTAACTTAAATGTATAGATGTGATAAGTTCTTTCGAGACGAAAGAACTATCACGTCAATACATTTAAGTTACTCGAACTTTTCCTCTCATGCACGAGGAAATGGAGCCAAGATACCGGAGCAAGCCGAGCAAAAGACCGAGGCAGTATATGAAGATCTACATATACAAAAATGGTACATGTAAACTTACATATTTCGGTATATATTCCTACATGAATCGATCTTACATACACATGTGTGATAATGTGGTAGTTCTCTTCCAAGACACGCCAACACACTCATCCTAAGTGACCTGTTAAGTAAGATAACGAGATAAGCTGGCTTACTAATTCATCTCAATAAGCCCTAAACCACCTATAGAGCCCTCCGTAATTTGTGGTTATCCTATAGTGGTTATCACAGGTTGCTCGCCTAGTCCGCTGGGCTAATGATGCCAGCAGCTCGCAAACATCAATTTGCCCTGTCCCTTTTTCTAGAGAAAATTTATCGCTATCTGAACACCTTTGTATTCAGGCCATACACACCAGATGTATGCTGACCTGTCCGAGTGTCTTAACCTCTACTGCCCTCTGATTGATTGATTGATTGATAAAGATTAAGCCACCCAAAAGGTGGCACGGGCATGAATAGCCCGTAAGTGGTGGCCCTTTTGAGCCATTACCAGTATCAAGAGCTGATACTGGAGATCTGTGGAGGTGCGACGGGAGATGTCTCCCGTGTACTGCCCTCTTGTGTCCCTCGGCATATATATACACGCGACTTGATAATGGTCCAGCACGGGAGACATCTCCCGTCACGCAGGGTGCAGTCGCACCTCCACAGATCTCCAGTATCATCTATTGATACTGGTAATGGCTCAAAAGGGCCACCACTTACGGGCTATTCATGCCCGTGCCATCTTTTGGGTGGCTTAATCTTCATCAATCAATCAAATCTAATGGTCTAGGACGGACCGAAACGTCGTCGTCTCTTCATCTTCTGATGTACGGTTTGGTCACCATACAAACACCAGAGTCTTGCCTGTAGTGTGGGCCTTACGGGCTATTCATGCCCGTGCCACCTCTTGGGTGACTTAATCTTTATCAATCCATCTGTAGTGTGGGCGATGAGGCTCTGCGGGTCCGGACACTAACACGGTACTCCACCTGTGGTCACGGTACTCCACCTGTGGTCACGGTACTCCACCTGTGGTCATGGAACTCCATCTGTGGTCATGGTACTCCACCTGTGGTCACGGTACTCCACCTGTGGTCACGGTACTCCACCTGTGGTCACGGTACTCCATCTGTGGTCACGGTACTCCACCTGTGGTCACGGTACTCCACCTGTGGTCATGGTACTCCATCTGTGGTCATGGTACTCCACCTGTGGTCACGGTACTCCACCTGTGGTCATGGTACTCCATCTGTGGTCACGGTACTCCACCTGTGGTCACGGTACTCCACCTGTGGTCATGGTACTCCATCTGTGGTCATGGTACTCCACCTGTGGTCACGGTACTCCACCTGTGGTCATGGTACTCCATCTGTGGTCACGGTACTCCACCTGTGGTCACGGTACTCCACCTGTGGTCACGGTACTCCACCTGTGGTCACGGTACTCCACCTGTGGTCATGGTACTCCATCTGTGGTCATGGTACTCCACCTGTGGTCATGGTACTCCATCTGTGGTCATGGTACTCCACCTGTGGTCATGGTACTCCATCTGTGGTCATGGTACTCCACCTGTGGTCACGGTACTCCACCTGTGGTCATGGTACTCCATCTGTGGTCATGGTACTCCACCTGTGGTCACGGTACTCCACCTGTGGTCACGGTACTCCACCTGTGGTCATGGTACTCCACCTGTGGTCATGGTACTCCACCTGTGGTCATGGTACTCCACCTGTGGTCATGGTACTCCACCTGTGGTCACGGTACTCCACCTGTGGTCACGGTACTCCACCTGTGGTCACGGTACTCCACCTGTGGTCACGGTACCCACACCATCGCTACCAACCAGTCCAGGGACGCTTAGGTAACGTGACGTTGCACGTGGTTCCCGGTTAAGTTCCCAGGCAATCCCTTGTACATCTATACAATTTCAAAAGCGCATGGCACCAGAGCTATAAAAGGGGACCGAGAGCTGAAGCTAACCACAAATAACTTGGATAAATGTAGCTAAATAAGCACGTGAAATTAGATATTTATTAATGACAACTGCCACAAAATGCATTAAAAAAAATTGTAAATCAAGAAATTCGTTAATTAAACATTTGGTAATTAGCATCCTGAAGGAGGAGCGGGAAATGTCAATGTACCTTCATGTAAGATTAGCCAATTAGAAGCGGAAGGAATCTGAAATATTTTCCAACATATTCGGAAGATTTGTGACCTGGAAGACTCATCACAGTCGGCGCCACATGCTCCATAATTAGGAGCAGAGGCTAAGTCCTCCAAGATAACATGGAGTAATTACACAACCGGCAATGGATAGCCAGCCGGCGGGTGTAGGTGATAGCCATCCGGTATGTGTGTGTGTGTAGGTGATAGCCATCCGGTGTGTGTGTTAGTGCAGGTGATAGCCAGTCAGTGTGTGTAGACGATAGCCATCCGGTGTGTGTGTGTAGACGATAGCCAGCCGGTGTGTGTGTGTAGACGATAGCCGGCCGGTGTGTGTAGGTGATAGCCGTCCGGTGTGTGTGTGTAGGTGATAGCCGTCCGGTGTGTGTGTGTAGGTGATAGCCATCCGGTGTGTGTGTGTGTGTGTGTGTGTGTGTGTGTGTGTGTGTGTGTGTGTGTGTGTGTGTGTGTGTGTGTGTGTGTGTGTGTGTGTGTGTGTGTGTGTGTGTGTATGTGTGTGTGTAGGCGATAGCCATCCGGTGTGTGTGCGTGTGTGTAGGTGATAGCCAGCCGGTGTGTGTGTGTGTGTAGGTGTAGTTGATAGCCAACCGGCAGGTGTAGGTGATGGGAGGGCTTTCGGTAAAATATATATTATAGATATATATATATATATATATATATATATATATATATATATATATATATATATATATATATATATATATATATATAACACAACAAACAGGTAAAACAGACAGGGGGAGGAGGTGATGAAGAGGTGCATGATGTTTTCTTTTCAAACTGGTGGGTTTCCATTGAGCAGCATATTCACCTTTTTTTAGTACTAATGCTTTCATACCTTCTATTTTATTTTACAACTCCTGTTCCTTCCCCTTTCACCCTCCCCTCTCTTTTATCCCCTCCCGTGGGTCATGTGATCCCAAACGTCAGGTAACTATCCCACAGTTCTCTAACTTTGTGCCTTTTCTCATCTGTTCGTCTCCTCCTCCTCCTCCCCTCAGATACCCTGCCCTCTTTATACATCTCTCTTAACTTCAGGCTCCCCTCCCTTTCATCTAACCCCAACGACCCTCTCTTTTCTCCATTATGTAGGTACTCTCCATCTCTCCCCCTCGCCTAGCCCATCAATTTTCTTTCTCTCGCCTCCTACTCCCTCATCAACCTATAGCTCCTCCTTCCCCTTACTTTCTTTCTCCTTTACCTACTCAACATCTTACCCATACATTCTTGATGCCTCGCTCTACTACACGTCACTTCTCCCACTCCTTATCCACCCATTCTAGATTTTTACCCTTTACAACCCTGGTCGACTGGAGGCCTGGTCGACGACCGGGCCGTGGGAACACTAAGCCCCGGAAGCACCTCAAGGTAAGGTACCCATCAATTCTTCCTTCCCTCTCTCCTATCCTATTTATTGTGCCTGCCTTCCTACCTCTCCCTCTCCCCGTTCATCCTTTATCCTTCCCCCCTCTTTTATCTCCCCTCTCACCGCCCTCGCTCCCATCCCTTACACACACACACCTGTCTCTAGTTCACAGGTGGTTTCCTTCTGAGCGCTTCAAGTTTTTCTTCTGTGGCGGCGTCTGAGGCGTCCTTCTGAAGGCTGGGTCAGAGTGTGTGTGTTAGCGGCTCTTCCTCCTCTCTATACATATTCGTAACTCGAAACCAATCCTCGTCCCTCTTATCCCCTTTTTCTCCCGTCGAAATACATATTTTATCCTCTTCCAGTTTGTAACACTATGTACCTTGCCCTCTTCCTTCCATATCTCCTTCCATATCTTCCCACTTAAGTCTCTCTTCTCACTTCATCTCTTCCTCTATCTGCTACTAGACCCTACTGCCTCAACCTCCCCTTCCCCCGGCAAAAAAATAAAAAAGCGAAAAGCAATAATAACGTTTTGAGTTAGTGGTGGTGAGCACGCCTCGTTGCCTTCATATCGGCGTTGCTGTCAACGTACAACTAACTATAGGGTACTCTTTCCCTTCCCCAACCCCCCTAACCCTCCCTTCTTACCTTTTCCCCTTTCCTCTCCTTACCCTTCCCTCTTCCCTCCCACCTCTCCCCCCTCCACACCCTTTGGCTTTTATTGGCACCGTAGTTTCTAACTTTATTGGCACGCTATTACCTCTTTTTTTTCTGGTTTATTGGGACGATATTTTTCAGGCTGGCTCGGTCCACTATCTCCAGTTTGAAACAACATACTAAGGCGAGACCCACAACCCACTTTTCTTTTTCCCTTGAAGAATATTGCAACGGAGATATTCTAGAGAGCGTCGCTGCACATTCTTGCTGTTTTAATGATAGCTTTTCGGGCTCGGCAACAGCATTCCTAATTTAATAATTTAATAAGAGAACAGTTTAATAATAGTTTTCCTACCTTTAGCTACAGTGTGTGTGTGTGTGTGTGTGTGTGTGTGTGTGTGTGTGTGTGTGTGTGTGTGTGTGTGTGTGTGTGTGTGTGTTTCCTGTTTAACAATGAACTAAAAGTTAAATAGAAACTCAACCCCATGTTAATATCCAATTTTAATGTGGTGTAGGGCTTCCGCTATCTCGTGATTCTCTGCATGAATTTCTTTTCATAGATTATATTACATATGCAGTGCAATATATATGCCACGTTGTAATATGGTCTCGCTTTACAGCTATTTATTAAGACAACCCATGAATGGTTATTTGACAAATGCATCATTAACAAAATAATACAATTGAGTAAAATATGTTTATTGTTTGTGATGTGTGTATATGTACGTATTAACACGATGTACTGAACGGGGTGAGAATAGCTTGAGCTACCTCATCCCTTTGTGTGTATTTTACCTCAATAAACTTATTTTAATTTCAATTGAGTAAACCACTAATGTCTCTGCTCTCCAACACACAACATATATACTCTTTACTCTGGCGTATTACATTCATTATCTTATTGTATGTGTTTAAAACATCCTAGGAGTGTTTTTTGAGGTGGGGATTCACGACAAGGAGACTCGAAAAAAATATAGAGGTTTGCATCGTCCAAGAATTGCGATAGATAGGGAATGAAGACTGAAAGACGTCGTCAAAAAATGAGGGGAAAAAAAGAGAGACATGATAGAGACAAAATACTTAGGCGGATTGGCAGTGGAAAAAGAGGAATTATTCACAATGAATAGAACAAGAAACATTCAAGCCAGATTAGAGTTTTTAACGTATTAGTATATAAATGAAATGAATTAAACGAATAGGTTGTAGAAACGAACTCCATTAATGGGTTCAAAAGTAGATATGAACATTGGCTAAAAGTCACTGCATTAGACAAGACGTGACTAGAAAGGCGGGGTCTAAAAGGCATAGCGTGATCCTGCAGGCACAAATAGATGAGTACACACACACACACACACACCAACACACACACACACACACCAACACCCACACACACACACACACACACACACCTACACCCACACACACACACCAACACACACACACACACACCAACACCCACACACACACACACCAACACACACACACACACACCTACACCCACACACACACACACACACACACCAACACACACCTACACCCACACACACACACCTACACCCACACACACACACACCTACACCCACACACACACACCTACACCCACACACACACACCTAACCAGATTCCTAACACAACATTCCTAACGTCTTGAAAGAGCTCCCAGTTAACAATCGAGTCCCTAGTTGAACAATAAGGTATTCCCAGCTTACCTGCACCCCATTACCAGCTTACTGCCACAGTATTCTCAGCTTATTTACTTACCGGTCTCAGTATACAAGCACAGAATTCCCGAGTCGCAGTTCGAGACTTATTGGGGCCAGGATTCCAGCCACGACCCGCCAGTTGGTGAGCATTTACATCCAGTGCGAAAAGAGCATTTCGCTCCCAGTGGCAACTGTGTTTATTATACTGACAACTATAACAATCAAGACATTATACAGATACTAATTAGTTTTTGGCTGTTGGAGGATTCAATTTAATTGTAAATTTATATTTAATTTGTTTATACCTGGAGTTGTTTCACTCCCCAATGCAAGAGAGAACTGGATAAGCACCTCCAAAGGATACCTGATCAACCAGGCTGTGACTCATACGTCAGGCTGCGAGCAGCCGCGTCCAACAGCCTGGTTGATCAGTCCAGCAACCAGGAGGCCTGGTCGACGACCGGGCCGCGGGGACGCTAAGCCCCGGAAGCACCTCAAGGTAACCTCAAGGTAAGGTAGCCTATGAGTCATAATGCTTGTCTTATTTTGGATAGTTTCATTATTTGTAATAAATTGGCCTTTAATATAGTGTTTGTATTGATTAATTTAATAATCAAATTACTTTAATATTGTGTTTACAGTTATCTTGAGGTTATCTTTAGATGATTTCGGGGCTTAGCGTCCCCGCGGCCCGTACCTCAACCAGGCCTCCTTTTTGTTACACATCCCCAGGAAGATGCCCGTAGCAGCTGTCTAACTCCCAGGTACCTATTTACTGTTAGATGAACAGATGCACCAGGATGAAGGAAACTCTGCCCATTTGTTTCCGCCTCCACCGGGGATCGAACCCAGAACAGAAGTCAGTAAATTGTGAGATTGATAATGTTAATATTGATAATTAATATATGGATAAAGATAATGATAAATGAAAATAACATAAAAATAAATATTGACTTTACACACTGACGGTCGACCTTACATTTATGGCACACCGGGCGCTTATCCGTTGGACATTCATCAACCCATTCCCCCCCCCCCTGATGAGTAACGCTTTATTTGATGAATTGCCGTCATGGGCCGAAAATAAACATTGTTAATTAAAACAAATTACGCGATAAAAAATACTAGCAGTGTGATGAAACTATACAGGTTTAATGAGTACTCCGTGTTACCAATGGTAGGTGGAGCACTGAGCTGGGATCTATCTCCCTGTGGGCACGCGCAAGCAGCCATTTTTTGTATTATTATTTTTTACCACAGACGTGGCCGCACATTTACAATGCTAACCAGCATGCAGGGATGGCAGGACTATTGTGAAGACTATAGGAGCGCTGCGGGTGGTGCAGTGTCTCTCTTGCGAAGGCTCTCTACACACCTGGGGCCAGATTCACGAAGTAGTTACGCAAGTACTTACGAACGTGTTCATCTTTCCTCAATCTTTGACGGCTTTGGTTACATTTATTAAACAGTTTACAAGCATGAAAACTACTCAATCAACTGTTGTTATTAAATGAACAAATCCACAAGAGCCGTGACGAGGATTCGAACCTACGTCCGAGATCATCCCAGACGCTGCCTTAATCGAATGAGCCCTTGTGGATTTGTTCATTTGATACATCACGCTATTGTGATTTCTGTGTGTAACTGTTGTTACTGTTATAAACAGCCTCCGGGTGCTTCGGAGTTCATTAACTGTTTAATAATTGTAAACAAAGCCGCCAAAGAATGAGAAAAGATGTACAGGTTCGTAAGTGCTTGCGTAACTCCTTCGTGAATCTGGCCCCCCGGCCAGTTCCACTCCGGGGGACTGGTAACAACCCTGTCAAACAACGCTCAAAACAAAACATTAAAAAGACCTGTCAGTATTCAATCATATCAGAAGACCTTAATATTAAAAACACAATAAAAGCAGCTGTCACAGCAGCAAGGAAATTAATAGGCTTACTAACAAGAACCTTTCAAACAAGAGATGGCACGCCACTGATGGTGTTTCAAGACACTAGTACTACCCAGAGTGGAACCATCTTACACATTAACTTCCTCATTCAAGACTGGAGAAGTTACAAACTTCGGGCGGGTGGTGGGGGGTGGGGGAGGGGGGGTGGGGGAGGGGGGTGGGGGAGGGGGGTGGTGGGGGGGGTGGGGGGGGGGGGTGGGGGAGGGGGGTGGGGGAGGGGGGTCGGGGAGGGGGGTGGGGGAGGGGGTGGTGGGGGGGTGGTGGGGGGTGGGGGAGGGGGGGGAGAGGAAGGTTGAAATGTGCAGAGAAGTTTTAATGCACAAATCCATTTAATATACCTTCTAAATTATTGAACCCGCTTAAAATCCTTAAAAATGTATACACCATGAGTGAAGGCGAGGGAGATATGCATATTAATACAAAAAATAAAAAAAATTAAATCGGGCCTAATTCCAAATCTGCACATTTAATAATTCCTTTCGAGACTGGCAGTTACAGCATGATTTGTAAAATAGGAAGTTGGCATTTATTGGTGGGGAGGGGGGGTTGGGGGTTCGGATGTCTTATGTACGAACGCTTTGGAACGGAAAAAGCAGCACCACTGTAAGCCCGTGACGTAGTGAGGGCTGACAGCCTCACTATAACAATCATACACGACTGTATAATTGTCGAGCAAGCATACAATCCTTATGGAAATGGTTAATGGCAAACACCGTTAACGGTAAGGGGAAGCGAGGAAAAAGGTTGATGGGGGAGACGGGAGCAAAATGAGAGAATGGATGGGGGCAGAGTAGGGGAAGGAGAGAGAGAGAAAAAAATAATGGAGAGCAGGTGGAGACGAGACTATACCACAAACTTAACACCAGCAAGAGCCTTGCCAAAGGTTAGGGCCCAGTGCCAGGTGTGTGTGTGTGTGTGTGTGTGTGTGTGTGTGTGTGTGTGTGTGTGTGTGTGTGTGTGTGTGTGTGTGTGTGTGTGTGTGTGCGTGCGTGCGTGCGTGCGTGCGTGTGTGTGTGTGTGTACTCACCTATTTGTGTCTGCAGGATCGAGCATTGACTCTTGGATCCCGCCTTTCGAGCCATCGGTTGTTTACCGCAATGGCTCCGGTCCCATTTCCCTATCATACCTAGTTTGGATATTATGAATATAATTTGCTTCCACAACCTGCTCCTTAAGTGCATTTCATTTTCCCACTACTCTCACGCTAAAACAAAACTTCCTAACATCTCTGTGACTCATCTGAGTTTCCAGAGAGAGAGAGAGAGAGAGAGAGAGAGAGAGAGAGAGAGAGAGAGAGAGAGAGAGAGAGAGAGAGAGAGAGAGAGAGAGAGAGAGAGAGAGAGATGAACTAACCAGACATCAGAAGGAGTCAGGGTCTACACTGATATTATCAACTAGTAACACTGAACTACTCTACTGTCCATGAAAATCAGACTAAAAAAAATATATATACCGAGTCCGCATTATAACTGAATGGCCATGTCTGTGGTAGAAAATAAACACACATGATTGATTGCTGCACTGATGAAGATTAAGTCACTCAAGAGGTGGCACGGGCATGAATAGCCCGTAAAAAATAACACATGAATTAACAATCACTAACACATACAGAGATCACACTAACGTGATGCATCAAATGAACAAATCCACAAGGGCCGTGACGAGGATTCGAACCTGCGTCCGGGAGCATCCCAGACATCCCATCCCGGATGCAGGTTCGAATCCTCGTCACGGCCCTTGTGGATTTGTTAACAATCACTAATAACGCCAGTCTCTAAATATACAAGTGAGATGAGGATAGAAGGGCAGGTGAAGTGAGGATAGAGGGCCAGGTGAGGTGAGGATAGAGAGCCAGGTGAGGTGAGGATAGAGCAGCAGGTAAGGTGAGGATAGAGCAGCAGGTGAGGTGAGGATAGAGCAGCAGGTGAGGTGAGGATAGAGCAGCAGGTGAGGTGAGGATAGAGCAGCAGGTGAGGTGAGGATAGATCAGCAGGTGAGGTGAGGACAGAGCAGCAGGTGAGGTGAGGATAGAGCAGCAGGTGAGGTGAGGATAGAGCAGCAGGTGAGGTGAGGATAGATCAGCAGGTGAGGTGAGGATAGAGCAGCAGGTGAGGTGAGGATAGAGCAGCAGGTGAGGTGAGGATAGATCAGCAGGTGAGGTGAGGATAGAGCAGCAGGTGAGGTGAGGATAGAGCAGCAGGTGAGGTGAGGATAGAGAAGCAGGAAAGAGAAAGATGTACCTATTCGTGGCGCCTGTAAGCCAGTAATATGTCTTGCTACCTTAAAGCTGCCTTCCCTCGAGGGGTAAAACGCACCCAAACGCACTCCCAGCGACCGGACAGGCGGGTGGGTAGGAGTCAGGAATGCAGGCAGGCAGGGTGGCTAGCTGGTAGGCTGGCAGACTGAAAAGCTGGTAGGCTGGCAGACTGACAAGCTGGTAGGCTGGCAGACTGACAAGCTGGTAGGCTGGCAAACTGACAAGCTGGTAGGCTGGCAGACTGACAAGCTGGTAGGCTGGCAGACTGACAAGCTGGTAGGCTGGCAGACTAGCAAGCTGGTAGGCTGGCAGACTGACAAGCTGGTAGGCTGGCAGACTAGCAAGCTGGCAGACTGACAAGCTGGTAGGCTGGCAGACTAGCAAGCTGGTAGGCTGGCAGACTGACAAGCTGGTAGGCTGGCAGACTGACAAGCTGGTAGGCTGGCAGGCAGGCAAGCGTAGTGATGATGGTAGCAGCAATGATGGTATCTGTAGCAATAGAAGTGTCGATGGCAGTAGAAGGAGATGATAGTGGTGACAAAGGTTTATATCTATTGTTGACTATGGTGTCTGCAGTGGTGGCAATGGTGGTAGTAGAAGAGTGATGATGGTGGTAGTGGAGGCGGAAATTGCACTTTTAGACCAGTAGCAGTAGATGGTGGTAATGGTGGAGGTAGTGTCGGCCCTCACAATAAAGATAGCAGCCACGCCAAGGCTGCACCAACTCTCTTGTGTAAGACAGTTACTGATGAGAAAGATGTGTCACGTCTCCCTCCCATATGGTCTCTTAGAGGCTCGTCCCTCCCAGGGGTCTCTAAGGGGCCCTGGCAGGGCCTCTAAGTGGCCCTGGCAGGGCCTCTAAGTGGCCCTGGCAGGGCCTCTGTACCCTGTATTTGAATGAAGCGCTTGACACGACCCCCCAAGTGTAAATGTTGTAGGGTCGGGGTGTGGCTGGTGGTGGAGGTGGTTGGTTGGTGATGATGATGATGGAGGTGGTGCTGGTGATTGTGGTTGGTGGTGGTGCTGGTGATTGTGGCTGATGGTGGTGGTGCTGGTGATTGTGGCTGATGGTGGTGGTGCTGGTGATTGTGGTGCTGGTGACTGTGGTTGATAGTGGTGGTGCTGGTGATTGTGGCTGATGGTGGTGGTGCTGGTGATTGTGGCTGATGGTGGTGGTGCTGGTGATTGTGGCTGGTGGTGGTGGTGCTGGTGATTGTGGCTGGTGGTGGTGGTGCTGGTGATTGTGGTTGATGATGGTGGTGCTGGTGATTGTGGCTGATGGTGGTGCTGGTGATTGTGGCTGATGGTGGTGGTGCTGGTGATTGTGGCTGATGGTGGTGGTGCTGGTGATTGTGGCTGATGGAGGTGGCTTCCATGACTTTCTTTCTACATACGTCCAGGTGTTTGACTTTCTCTTAATTTATGAAGCTGTTCTTGGCCGCCATATCTATCACACTCAGTCTATTGTATATAGTCATCATGTCCCTGCTGTTCCTGATCTCCTCTGGGAATGTGAGACCTGAGTTTCCTTAAGGTGTCCTCGTAGCTTACATCTCTCTAATTCAGGCACTCTGCGTATTCTAGTACTGACAGTGCACGTATGTAGCTTAGCCTAGCATTTTAAAAGCACTACAACCACCTTCTGTGGTTGATTGTTCAATAAATCCCCTGATCTATATGTTTAACAAATCTCTAACCCTGTCCATGGAGGACAGAAGAAAATGTATATATGCTGGTTAGCATTGATAATGTGTGGCCACGTCTGTGGTAGAAAATAATAAACAAAAAACATTGCACTGCTTGAATAGATTCCACAGAAACAGTCTCTGTTTAGGCTTTTAAATGTTCGGAAATAATTGCCAGCTTTTCATTTGTTGTCATGTTTTCCTGTCTGTACGTGCCTCCCACATTTCCGTACACTTATTACGGTTTAATTATAAAAGTGTTTTGTCTGCCCACTCCTTGAGTTAGTCAAGATTCTTAATAATTCTTTGAAGTCCTCGGTGTTTACATTCCTCGTTAATTTTGCGTTAACTTCAAACGTTTTCAGGTACGAACTCACTCCTTCGGGTCACTTATTAACAGATTAAGAAATATAATAACAAAGTGTAACAGATTGATTGATTGTTGCCGCCAGAGGCGGCTAGTTTATTGTGCACCCCATACTCATCCTGTGAGCGGTAGCGCAAAAAGCATTAAAGAGGGCACAAAAGGTCTTAATCAGACCTCATCTTAGATTATTACATAAACAATTTCATTTATCCTTCACACCTTATAACTTCAATGTCAACTAGTTACAGAGAATGTTCTACAGGAACAGTAACGGTCTTAAAACTGAGAATAGGGAACACAAATTTTCACGTTCTACCAGTTCTACACTCTTTATTTCCGTGTCCCATTCTTTTCTGCTCGAGAGGTACCATTTTACCCAGTTCAGCGTTTTCGCCCCAGTTATCTCTGATTGTATTTGCATCTTGTACATTTGCCTTTCATGGGGGAACAGTATTAAAAGTTTTGACAGTCCAGGAAAAGTTAAACTATCAACCGTATCCGCTTTTTATTATAATATTATTATTGCCCTTATCATTCAATATGCTTATAATCATCACTTTCAGTAAGATAGTCCCTGACTCACACGTCAGCTTGTGAGCAACTGTATCTAACAGCTAAGTGACCAGGGGCCAGATTCACGAAAATACTTACGCAAGCACTTACGAAAGTGTACATCTTTCCTCAGTCTTTGACGGCTTTGGTTACATATATTAAACAGTTTACAAGCATGAAAACTGCCCATTCAACTGTTATTATTGTTATAAACAGTCTCCTGATGCTTCGGAGCTCATTAACTGTTTAATAATTGGAAACAAAGCCGACAAAGATTGAAAAAAGATGTACAGGTTCGTAAGTACTTGCGTAAGTGCTTTCGTGAATCTGGCCCCAGACCTCCAGCAAGGAAACCTGGCCAGAGACTGGGCCGCAAAAACACTGATCCTCGGAATTAACAAGGTAAACACTGTAATTTCGTCTGATCCTCCCCCACCTCCTCCTCCTCCGTCACAAAGTCACACTCTATAGCCCCAAGGTCATCGAGTGTTAGTGTACTCGCACCTCCTATGTAAGAATAATTGTGACTACAAAAAAAAATCGGCCCATACAATGCAGCTCCTAATAACAATAATAAGAATTATATATATATATATATATATATAGAGAGAGAGAGAGAGAGAGAGAGAGAGAGAGAGAGAGAGAGAGAGAGAGAGAGAGAGAGAGAGAGAGAGAGAGAGAGAGAGAGAGAGAGAGAGAGAGAGAGAGAGAGAGAGAGAGGGCACCACCTCTGGTTGTGTTTGTAGGGACCCTCGGCCTCGAAGGAGACGATATGTAGCATCCGGGGAAGCCTGCTTACACTCACATATTGTCTTCTACCATCCCCCGATATTTTGTGTATTTTGTCATTATATTTTATTTAAAATTTCATTGCACAAAAAGGGTTACAACATTGGTTACATGTAAGGTAGAAGGCTAGTTGTCACAGGTTGTAGAGTTCCTCCAGCTCCTCAGATGGCCGGGAGGAACCATGGATGCAGTGAGCATTTCTTCTCTGTATCGCCACACTAAGGCGCTGAAAGAGGAAACTGGCGGCTCTAGGGTCTCTTGATGTTTCAATTAACTTAGTACCCAGCGCCTTCAAAAAAAACTAGCAGCACTTTTACCCCAGGCACCAAGTGTCCCTGAGGTAATGGGGACAAAATTGTAGTGGTGATCAAGATCTCTCTATTTACGAGGCTTGGCTGCTTCCGGTGACTGACAGCTATATTTGGCCCATACATTTGCGCATAGACATTTGGCTGATTTGGACCATATCTCTAACCTACGTTTGTAACACTCTAGTGATCCTGGTAATTTTCCCTACAAATCAACAACCCTGTTTCAAACCAGTATTTACCCAGGTCCTTTCTAAATCTAAACTTACCTCAATTTATGTCCATAATTTCGAGTTTCATTCTTAGTTTATAAATCTAAACCCTTATTTATATACCTTCCTTATTCTCTTTTATTCATGTATATACGTCTTTCATGTCAGCCTTCACTCTTCATTTTTCTTGGCAATGTAAGCTAAGCCTTTTTAATCTGTCATCGTTACGTGAGTTTTTAATTCGTGTGTTTTAACTTCTCCGGCGGTATCCAAGGATCACCAGAGAAGCTATTGCATTTTCATGGGAGTTAAAGCGCCTCCGAATTTCTCTTAGGGTATCCAATTGTCTGCTGCGTTGTTCAGCTGTCTCGTAGAATATTTACGAGTCTCCAAGAATCTGCAAGATGTTTTGGAAGGGTGAGTATGCATCTCCGCGGGTGTCAAGGCATCTCTGGCTGTGTTCAGGTGGCCTTCAGAGCTGTTTAGCTTTATTTCGGTATACCTAAATGTGTCCAGGTGCATTAAAAACTTAGTGTTTAAAGGGACACCACGAAGCAGCCTCAAACATGCACATATCTTCGAAAGAAGGTCATTTTCCACTTCAAGCGTCTATAGGGATGTCAAAACGTCTACTCAAGGGTGTCGTGAGACCCACGCAATCGTATCTTTCTACTTCACTCAGTCCCATGACCCCATACGATATCTTCCACACTAAATCCCCAAATTCGCTAACCATCCATCCTAGGGGCCTCGTAGCCTGGTGGATAGCGCGCAGGACTCGTAATTCTGTGGCGCGGGTTCGATTCCCGCACGAGGCAGAAACAAATGGGCAAAGTTTCTTTCACCCTGAATGCCCCTGTTACCTAGCAGTAAATAGGTACCTGGGAGTTAGTCAGCTGTCACGGGCTGCTTCCTGGGGGTGGAGGCCTGGTCGAGGACCGGGCCGCGGGGACACTAAAGCCCCGAAATCATCTCAAGATAATCTCAAGATAATCCTCCCTAACAAACGTCATCGTAGCAAGACATCTTCCTGCGTACCTGCAAACTTTACACCCGGAATATTTAAACAGTCATTAACGAAATCGATATATTGTTTATTTTAATTTATTATCAGTTCTCGTTAATGTTTCCGATATAGTATTTTCCAATATATTTTTTTTCCTCAAACTTTCAACCCCCCTCAATGAGTTCCTCCCCTGACATGCAAGTTAGTCGCCTTTTATTTTGTTTCTCCAATCTAACCCCTTTTCACCGGCCATCCTCTCTTCTCAACACTCAAAACCAGAGGAAAAAGTAAGTTCATCTTCGAGCTCCTTTAATTTTTTTCTTATCGTGCTTGACTGCCTCTCCATAGCTGGAAAAGAGGCCAAGGAAGATTATCTGCTCTGATTTATCTTCTTTAGTGTGATACAAAAAGTGCCTGGGTGAACGAAGAGACTGACTTGGCAGAGAGGCAGGGAGGCAGGCAGGCAGGCAGGCAGGCAAGGAGGCAAGGAGGCAGGGAGGCAGGCAAGGAGGCACGGAGGCAGGCAGGCAAGAAGGCAAGGAGGCAGGCAGGCAGTCAAGCAGGCAGGAAGGCAGGGAGGTAGGCAGGAAAGCAGGCAAGGAGACAGGCAGGCAGGCAGGCAGGCAGGCAGGCAGGCAGATAGACAGATCGATCAATATTGTTCCTGATGCCTTAAGTTACTGACCTGACGCATTATTAACAAGGTGAGGTAATTATGAGCATAAAGCGTTAAGCCAGTATGACTATAGAGGCAATATATACAAACTAATTATCCCATCCTCCTGAAATGGTAGTACTGGTACTTACAGTAACTACTTGATCCAAAGGGCCAACATGTAGTGATAGACCGCCATTAAACCACATATTGTACCATTCATTTGATAGATTCTGAAAAAAAGGCTAAAAACAAACCTTAAATGTTCCTAGGCCTAGCATAGCACATATATATATATATAGATACTGTATTACGAGGACAAGTTGAAATATTCATGTAACTTTTAGGTTATATTTAATTTCCTAGCACGACTCTTTAACACTAAAATTCAAGCCGGCGTGAACAG
>NC_091190.1:21411455-21421455 GCF_040958095.1 Procambarus clarkii | reverse complement strand
GACGCCTTAATCCACTTGACCATCACGACCGGACAAAATGAGGTGATAGCCGAGGCTATATGAACCACCCCACCGCCGGCACTCGGATAGTTATCTTGGGCATAGCATTTTACCAAATCACCTCATTCTTTGGGGCACACGTGAGGAACACAAATGCGAACAAGCCTGAATGGTCCCCAGGACATATGCAACTGAAAACTCACACCCCAGAAGTGACTCGAACCCATACTCCCAGAAGCAACGCAACTGGTATGTACAAGACGCCTTAATCCACTTGACCATCACGACCGGACAAAATGAGGTGATAGCCGAGGCTATATGAACCACCCCACCGCCGGCACTCGGATAGTTATCTTGGGCATAGCATTTTACCAAATCACCTCATTCTTTGGGGCACACGTGAGGAACACAAATGCGAACAAGCCTGAATGGTCCCCAGGACATATGCAACTGAAAACTCACACCCCAGAAGTGACTCGAACCCATACTCCCAGAAGCAACGCAACTGGTATGTACAAGACGCCTTAATCCACTTGACCATCACGACCGGACAAAATGAGGTGATAGCCGAGGCTATATGAACCACCCCACCGCCGGCACTCGGATAGTTATCTTGGGCATAGCATTTTACCAAATCACCTCATTCTTTGGGGCACACGTGAGGAACACAAATGCGAACAAGCCTGAATGGTCCCCAGGACATATGCAACTGAAAACTCACACCCCAGAAGTGACTCGAACCCATACTCCCAGAAGCAACGCAACTGGTATGTACAAGACGCCTTAATCCACTTGACCATCACGACCGGACAAAATGAGGTGATAGCCGAGGCTATATGAACCACCCCACCGCCGGCACTCGGATAGTTATCTTGGGCATAGCATTTTACCAAATCACCTCATTCTTTGGGGCACACGTGAGGAACACAAATGCGAACAAGCCTGAATGGTCCCCAGGACATATGCAACTGAAAACTCACGTGTGCCCCAAAGAATGAGGTGATTTGGTAAAATGCTATGCCCAAGATAACTATCCGAGTGCCGGCGGTGGGGTGGTTCATATAGCCTCGGCTATCACCTCATTTTGTCCGGTCGTGATGGTCAAGTGGATTAAGGCGTCTTGTACATACCAGTTGCGTTGCTTCTGGGAGTATGGGTTCGAGTCACTTCTGGGGTGTGAGTTTTCAGTTGCATATGTCCTGGGGACCATTCAGGCTTGTTCGCATTTGTGTTCCTCACGTGTGCCCCAAAGAATGAGGTGATTTGGTAAAATGCTATGCCCAAGATAACTATCCGAGTGCCGGCGGTGGGGTGGTTCATATAGCCTCGGCTATCACCTCATTTTGTCCGGTCGTGATGGTCAAGTGGATTAAGGCGTCTTGTACATACCAGTTGCGTTGCTTCTGGGAGTATGGGTTCGAGTCACTTCTGGGGTGTGAGTTTTCAGTTGCATATGTCCTGGGGACCATTCAGGCTTGTTCGCATTTGTGTTCCTCACGTGTGCCCCAAAGAATGAGGTGATTTGGTAAAATGCTATGCCCAAGATAACTATCCGAGTGCCGGCGGTGGGGTGGTTCATATAGCCTCGGCTATCACCTCATTTTGTCCGGTCGTGATGGTCAAGTGGATTAAGGCGTCTTGTACATACCAGTTGCGTTGCTTCTGGGAGTATGGGTTCGAGTCACTTCTGGGGTGTGAGTTTTCAGTTGCATATGTCCTGGGGACCATTCAGGCTTGTTCGCATATATATATATATATATATATACGGGAGCCTCGCGCTGCATTCAAGGTTAGGCTGCTGGCGTAACAAGCTTAAAAAAATCGCCTTGAACCTAACCTTAGTGCAGCAGCCCGCGGTCTTACCCAAGGCTCCCGTGTGCTCCTCGAGGCCCAGGATGAAGGAAGAATGCTAAATCATCCATCTGGAATACTCTTAAGCGACTCTTCATTCCTCATCATTTCCGAAATAAGGACTATAGACTACAGGGGATATCGAGGACGACCGGACGAAACAGAATTCGAGTTCGCGGAAAGATGATGAGGAGTGCTGGTGTTTATATGTATATGTTTTCTAGTTTACATTTAAGGGTTAGGTCAGCTCAGCCAGAGTTCATTACCTCAGTCCAGCCTGTACTAGCGGATCTTATCATTCTTACGATCGTTAACGCGTCAATTCAGTCTGAGCTAACGGATTATACTGAAAATAATGCGGTACGAATTAAGCTTCTGAATTCGAATTTGGGAGGTGTGGGGGGCCGGTGTTCCCTATACTACCCAGATGTTGATATTCCTTACCTACACCCTCTCAGATGTCGATATTCCTTACTTACAACCTTTCAGATGTCGATATTCCTTACTTACACCCTCCCAGATGTCGATATTCCTTACTTACACCCTCCCAGATGACGATATTCCTTACTTACACCCTCTCAGATGTCGATATTCCTTACTTACACCCTTTCAGATGTCGATATTCCTTACTTACAACCTTTCAGATGTCGATATTCCTTACTTACACCCTCCCAGATGTCGATATTCCTTACTTACACCCTCCCAGATGACGATATTCCTTACTTACACCCTCTCAGATGTCGATATTCCTTACTTACACCCTTTCAGATGTCGATATTCCTTACTTACACCCTCTCAGATGTCGATATTCCTTACTTACACCCTTTCAGATGTCGATATTCCTTACTTACACCCTCCCAGATGTCGTTATTCCTTACCTACACCCTCCCAAATGTCGATATTCTCCCCCTACACCTCCCAAATGTCATTTCCACTGAAAATCTCCCACATACTGTATGGACGATCTTCCCATACCCCCCACCGCCCACCCCTACCCAAGATAAAATCGGTATATGGGTGGTGATGGTAGGGGGTTATGGGCGTGTGGGTGATGTAAGGAGGGGGCACTGCCAAGTCTGCCGGGAGGAGAGGCTGTGATGTGGGATGGGGGAGGAAGATGGGATGGGGGAGGAATGTGGGACAGGGGGGGTGGGAGGTGGGAGGGGGGTCTCAAGATGATGGCAGCAAAGTTTGGCCGTTATACCAGGAATATTTTCTTGACGAGGAAGATCTGTCGTGTAAACACATCATCTGTAGGAGCAACAAAGAACTCCAGATTATAGCACCAAGAGCCATGGGACGGAGGTGGAGGCTGGGGCGGGGCAGGTGTTGGGGGGCCTGGTGTTGGGGGGGGGGGCGCCAGGTATTTAGGCGAGGGGAGGGGGGGGGAGCTACCAGGAGAAAGCGCCAAATCATTACGACTACAAAGCACTTGGAAGAGTCAGAATTACGATTTCGGAAAGGGAAGAGGGGGTAGGGGGAGTGAGAGAGAGAGAGAGAAGGGGAGAAGGAATGGTACCCAACCCCGGGGATTGAACGCCGACTTGCTGACACGATATGTGAGAAGCCAAGCTAACTTTCCTGCCACTTGCGAGGCAGCTGCAAAGCTAATGTTCGTATGGTTTCGTGTGTATTTCAGCACGTGGGTGTACATAGAGAACTCCTTGGAGCATTCATATATATACAAATACCGATGCTTAATGTATTTCCCAGCGCATAAGATGCATCTAATTTGCAGGGGATTTTTGTGGGGGAAAAAGACTTTTGTATGTTTCATCATACATTTACTGAGAGTGATTTTGGAGTGGTTTTGAAGGGGGATAATACGATTTTGTGCACGTAAATACAATATATTTTCACGTGATGGTGCAAGAAAAACGTGTCCTACCCCCCAGGTAAATACGGTGAACACATGCAGGCGACGAGTCACAATAACGTGTCTAAACTATGTTGACCAGACCACACACTTAGAAGGTGAAGGGACGACGACGTTTCGGTCCGTCCTGGACCATTCTCAAGTCGAAGGGTCCTTTGGAAGGTTAGGTGGGCAGGAAATTCTCATAAAGTTTCAAATTTGTATGAAAAATGTTAATTGAAAGTTTCCTCTCCTAACCTTTCCAAGTAGGCCGGACGACTCAAACAGAAAACGGGACAGTACATCACTTTTGTGAGTCGATTTCATTTCAAATTACGTCCACTTTTGGCCATAGCGCGCATACCAGCGAAAAGGGACGTTTTTTTAAGAGGACGGGTTGATTCCACACCCTAGTGTGGAATAGTCTGTAGTAGTCTGATGTTCACTGGTTGTATGTTACATAATTCAGGGAGCTCCTAGAGTGTTTGATCGTATGGTGGACGGTGTTCTTCGGCTCTCCTTAATGCCTCGTCTTGCTCCCCCTGGAGAGTCTCATGTTAGGTTTCTTAAATGTAGTTGTGCTTGCATTCTTAAGTTGTGGAATCATTTTACTTTCCTAAGGCTATTTTTACTTTGTTTTCCTGTCGTTAGTCTGAATACAAAAAAAAACCTTTCAACCGAGTCGCAGATTCATATTACATTCGCTTGTCGGTTCTTATTTTCCATTTTATTTTCAGTTTGTTGGTGAATTCCACAGCCACCTTGGTTGTGGGTCAAGCAATACTTTACATTATACTTGGTACTCACCTATTTTTCTAATTGTGCTTGCGGGGGTTGAGCTTGGCTCTTTGGTCCCGCCTCTCAACCGTCAATCAACAGGAGGGAATGAATTATGGGCGTTATCCGTCGTCAACACTGCCATGGTGTAGGAAAAGGAAAATCAGAGCGATACTGACACTTTACTGGCCTAATAGGTATCGGCTCCGCTAGGTTATGTTCCAAGCCTAGGTTCCGACGCTTTTTAACTAAGCTAAACCACTGCATCTTTTCCGGTGGGGAAATCGAGAGAACGGACTCGGGTACCTTTCCGGGATACCTAGTAAGCAACTATATACAGGCAATGAGTCACAATAACGTGGCTGAAGTAGTTTGACCAGTCCACACACACTAGTAGGTGAAGGGACGACGACGTTTCGGTCCTTCCTGGACCATTCTCAAGTCGATTGTGAGACCATTCACAATCGACTTGAGAATGGTCCAGGACGAACCGAAACGTCATCGTCCCTTCACCTTCTAGTGTGTGGTCTGGTCAAAGCAACTATATAATTTTTATTACACTACTTGTGATGATAAACATATGCAAAAAAAATACTGTTAACATATTATTAAATCAAAAAACATTTTTGAACAGTGGTGATAATTCGGTGAATATAAGCGCGACACTAATTGCTTTGTTTCTAAAGCTCTTGGGATATTAACGCGACTAATGATGTCGAGGGGGAACAAGTACCTGTATTTTTTCTAATTTAGGCAGCTGGTCTACCGTAGTACAAATGCGGACGAAACGTTTATAAGAACACACAGCACCGCTCCTGTGCCAGGTAAATTACGGGCTCACCATAGCCCGTGCTACTTGCCTCGCTCCTGTGCCAGGTAAGTTACGGGCTCACCATAGCCCGTGCTACTTGCCCCCGCTCCTGTGCCAGGTAAGTTACGGGCTCACCATAGCCCGTGCTATTTGCCCCCGCTCCTGTGCCAGGTAAGTTACGGGCTCACCATAGCCCGTGCTATTTGCCCCCGCTCCTGTGCCAGGTAAGTTACGGGCTCACCATAGCCCGTGCTACTTGCCTCGCTCCTGTGCCAGGTAAGTTACGGGCTCACCATAGCCCGTGCTACTTGCCCCCGCTCCTGTGCCAGGTAAGTTACGGGCTCACCATAGCCCGTGCTATTTGCCCCCGCTCCTGTGCCAGGTAAGTTACGGGCTCACCATAGCCCGTGCTACTTGCCTCGCTCCTGTGCCAGGTAAGTTACGGGCTCACCATAGCCCGTGCTACTTGCCCCCGCTCCTGTGCCAGGTAAGTTACGGGCTCACCATAGCCCGTGCTATTTGCCCCCGCTCCTGTGCCAGGTAAGTTACGGGCTCACCATAGCCCGTGCTACTTGCCCCGCTCCTGTGCCAGGTAAGTTACGGGCTCACCATAGCCCGTGCTACTTGCCTCGCTCCTGTGCCAGGTAAGTTACGGGCTCACCATAGCCCGTGCTATTTGCCCCCGCTCCTGTGCCAGGTAAGTTACGGGCTCACCATAGCCCGTGCTACTTGGAACTTGTTCCGAGTAGCAGAATCTATAACAACATATAAGAACACTAGCTTGGGTAGGTACCCGTGCGTTGCCGGGGTGAAACCCGGTATTTAGATTATATATAGACTATATATCAGTTATAGATTATATCATGGCCACAGTTACACCTTCACCAGTGTAACTATCCTCATTACATTCTATCATCATCAAGGTGTCTTTTAATTCTGCGGGTTCTTCCCAAATATTTTATCACGCAGGACATAGGATGCTGGTGGTGAGCATGAAGTCTGATATTTAACGAGGTTGGAATCTAATATCGAGGAGAGAGGGAAGGGGGTTGCAAGAGGAGGGACTCCTCCCCATCCCATGACCGTCCCTTACACCCTACCAGTTACCCTGCACAGTTTAATGAGGCAAGGCCTGAGCGTCTGGCCTCCAATTTTGCACAGAGGGACGTTCTGTCTTTCAGATATATAATATATCATGCGAGAGCCTTGTACCTATTACGCAATTCAATTTCTTTATTATGCACCCCATACCCATCCCGTGGGAAATGTATTATATAGGATCCACATCTACCTTCTGCTGCCTCATCTACCATACAGGTGCTTCATCTACCAGAAGTTGTTTTATTATTATTATTATTATTCTACTAGTGACGCATTAAATATATATTACCTGATCAACCAGGCTGTGATTCAGGCTGCGAGCAGCCGCGTCCAACAAACATTGTTGACCAATCCAGCACCGAGGAGACCCTGTTCAGGGATCGGGCCGCGGAGACGTTGAGCCCCGAAATCAACGCAAGGTAACCGCAAGGTTGGTGGAAATTGAGGCGCATCAAGTTTTTGAAAAAGATTACAAATTTAAAGTAAGGCCGACGATTCGAGTCTTTTGCACTGCCATTCCTTCAAATAGAACATTAAAGTACTTATAGAACCCCAAATATATTTAAATAGGAAAATGACAATTCGTGTCAAGCATCGCTGATCAATGCCCTTCCGGCGAGCTGTTGTGTACACCAGAACCAGCACTAGATTGGTACATTGCTTGACAGATGTTGCCGTGTTCAGTTCTGTGTTCAGAACTCCCTATGGTACAGTTTGTAAGCCATTAATGACTATTTATCCTATGCCTATATGCTCACACAAGCCTTATAATCATTTGCTATTAATATATTTTACAACTTTTCAAGAGTATAATAATAATGTTGCCAAGTCAATAAGTCCAGCAATTTACAAAGCATTCACAGTGAATTTACACAAGAACAAGTAAAGAGGCAAGGAAAATGTGGTAAAAAAATGGAGGTGAATTGGATACAGTTAAGCAATCTCTGGAGCCGTAACAACGAGGTCAATGGCTCAATATAAAAGCAATAGAACAAATATATACAATCCCAGGATTTATTTACAATTCAGTGTCTTTACCACTAAAAATTATGTTCTCTCTACAGGGCTCACCCGACCCATGTAATACTGATATGACCGACTTGCTGTTTTGTTTCAGGCACTAAGGTAGAAGATCCTCTACTACACCACGGTAGAAGCCTCCCTACTCTTACCCTACGGTAGAAGCCCCCTCTATTCTTACCCTACGGTAGAAGCCTCCCTACTCTTCCTCCACGATAGAACCTCCTCAACTATTCCTTCACGAAATAGTCACACCCACCAAAAAAGAAACATTAAAAAAGCCTGTCTATACAGAAAGATGAACAAAATAGCTTTATTTAGCTTAATATCTTTGTGAATAGCCTTCACAAAGCCGCAGCAGCTTATTACACAACCTTTTTTTTATCATAATATAACTTCCTTTTTTTTTGTACCAGAAAGACACGACAAGCCTCCTTGGTTCACCTGGCAGGAGATTCTCGACAAAGACGCCTCGATCCTTTATAGGTTTACACGTCTCAGTGGATTCATTCCGATCAGACACCATCAAGGTATTAAAGCTGATCAAGCGGGCCCAGGTTAAAGGACTACAGTGACTGGTCGGGGATGTGGTCGGGGAGAGAGAGAGAGAGAGAGAGAGAGAGAGAGAGAGAGAGAGAGAGAGAGAGAGAGAGAGAGAGAGAGAGAGAGAGAGAGAGAGAGAGAGAGACAGACAGACAGACAGACAGACAGACAGACAGACAGACAGACAGACAGACAGACAGACAGACAGACAGAGTGAGTGAGTGAGTGAGTGAGTGAGTGAGTGAGTGAGAGAGAGAGAGAGAGAGAGAGAGAGAGAGAGAGAGAGAGAGAGAGAGAGAGAGAGAGAGAGAGAGAGAGAGAGAGAGAGAGAGAGAGAGACAGACAGACAGAGAGAGAGAGACAGACAGAGACACCCCCCCCCCCCCTCGGATAAATGGCCACCATATAGAATTACAGATCAAAGACCCCACCACGACTCACCCCACACTTCCTCTAATACACAAGAGTGCCCCCTTCCCCCCCCCCTTCCTCCCTCCAACCACTGAACAGTAATACTTACTACATTAGTGTTTCAGCAACTACGCTACTCCCCCCCCCTTCATGACCAACCCCCGGGACACCACCTGTTTCTGCCTTCGTGTGTGTCAGTGGTGTGTTGTTGAAGACTTATCTTTCATTCCTCTCCATTCCCGCTTCCTCGCGGTCTTCCTGCTACCCCTCTTTCCCACTTCCACGCCATCATCACGCCGTCTCTCCCACACTGTTCCCATTCTCTTCTCCTCCGGCTAACAACCTCCGCCTCCACCACAACCTCTACAACATCCCCCCCCCCCCCCCCCCCCGCCAGCAGTCACAACCTGCGGAGCTGCTCCAGGTCTCCTCCAGCCCCGGACACCAGGGCTTAAACCCGCCATAGTCCCGTTCTGGTGAGTATGAGTACGTGCTCACGTGGGCGTGGGTATGACCCATTGCACGTGGGCGTGGGTATGACCCATTGCACGTGGGCGTGGGTATGAGACACGCCTGAGTCAGGGACCGAGGGGAATGAACCATAAGGGCTGATCCTGGCCACAGGACAATCAGCACAGTGCTGATCCTAGCCACAGGACAATCAGCCGGCCCTCCACGGCACCCGTGACACGCTCGTATGACAAGCTGGGCCCACGTGCCAAAGTGGCATACAACGTGACAGTCACAATCAGCGATCGCTGAGCGGCAATTTGTCAGGAATGCGGCCCGGGAAAGGGAGAAGAGGAAGGGGAGAAGAGAAAGGGGAGAAGAGGAAGGGGAGGAGAGAACGAGGAGAAGGGAAAGGAGTGGTAAAGAACCTGGAGACACATGCGGTGTCTCGCACTGTATACGACGCTACAGACACATTGCTGGATACACAAATACAGAAAGGGACACAGGGCAGCCCGTTCTCTTGAGCCACTCCGAAATTTCCAACCTTTTAGCCCAAGTACGAACCCTAGCACTCCATCTTATCTATCGAGAACCATGTATAGAAAAGATGACATCGTAACGTAAAACCTCAACGCAAAAGAGCGACCTATTAGTTTAGAGGAAGGGTTGCATAGGGATACAGAGGAGGGGGGGAGGGGAATACATTTGAGACAGATATACGAAGGTAACATTAATAGGGAACATCAATATTAAGCCTTCACACATTCAGGAATATAAAGTAACATCTATCACACTCCCACCGACCGACCGGAACACACACACACACACACACACAAAGGGAGCCGGTGGCCGAGCGGATAGCACGCTGGACACGTGACACAGTTGAGAGGCGGGCCGAAAGAGCAGAGCTCAACCCCCGTAAGCACAACTAGGTGAATACACCCACACCCACACCCACACCCAAACACACACACACACACACATACACACACACACACACACACACACACACACACACACACACACACACACACACACACACACACACACACACCCACACGCACGTTCTTCAGCAAGCCAACAGCCTTAAATTAGTTTGCATACTGGTCTATTTTTCCACTAATCTCTAATTAACTGAGGGAGCAACACAAACTTGTGGCCACACGTACCCAGGATGC
>NC_091190.1:21308173-21410955 GCF_040958095.1 Procambarus clarkii | reverse complement strand
ATCGAATTGTCTCTAAAAGGGAAATTCTATAAACAGGCCCTCAGCGGTACCTGATCAACAGGGTTGTGATCCCTACGTCTGATGACGACCAAGTATCTAGTTGATCAGGCTAGAAGAGGCCTAGTCAGAGGCCGGGCCGCGTAAGTGGTGACTTCTGAAACATGAAAAGGTAGGTAGGCAGCCAGGCAGCCAGGTAGACAGGTAACCTGGTAGAGAGCCACGTAGACAGGTAACCTGGTAGAGAGCCAGGTAGACAGGTTAACCTGGTAGACGGCCAGGTAGACAGGTAACCTGGTAGGCAGCCTGGTAGACAGGTAACCTGGTAGACAGGTAACCTGGTAGACAAGTAACCTGGTAGACAGGTAACCTGGTAGACAGCCAGGTAGACAGGTAACCTGGTAGGCAAGTAACCTGGTAGACAGGTAACCTGGTAGACAGCCAGGTAGACAGTTAACCTGGTAGACAGCCAGGTAGACAGGTAACCTGGTAGACAGCCAGGTAGACAGTTAACCTGGTAAACAGCCAGGTAGACAGGTAACCTGGTAGACAGGCAGGTAGCCAGGAAGACGGGAGGAAGGCATGCAGGTAGAGACACTCCCCCCCCCCCCCCCAAGCCACACAACAAGGCACATCGCTACACTCTCGCTTCCTCCTGCCAAGTGCTGATAACAGCCCACAGAGAAAGACTCTAGATACTGTCTGTTAGCGACAGTCACCTTATCACCAGCACCTTCCCCATGTGTCACCCAGGCGTCGATAATCTGTCAAAGAGGCGTCTGCACCTGGTGGGGGGCGGTGCTCCCTCCCTCTCCCCCTCAAACAACACGTTGATAGTATATATCCTGAAAGCCGTCTTGAGTGCCGCAGTCACAACATATTTTCGTATCATTCCGCCCTGTGATTAGTCGGCATTTTCCTCAACTCCAGAGGTTAAACACGCTGTAAACGCAGCAATTGAATTCACTATTATAACACCACGCCGAGGCGAAGAGATCGCCCTGCACTCCCACAAAGCAAGGCACTGAGCAGGGAGGTGTCTGGTGGCCCCGCACCCCCACGCTGCCAGGAAGTAAAGCCACTCTCTAACGTTTGTGTTTTTTTACCTTTTTTTCACATTTCATGAATATGTAGATTCTTTCCATTATTCGAGTGGCGTATCGCCCCGTTACGGGAATTCCGGCTCTCTCTTCCCAGCCATATTTCCCGTCGGCAACTTACCGGTAGATTTGGTTCAATAACGAGACGGACTATCAGCCGGCCGATGCTAACTGGCGTGGCAGGAGTCGGGGTGGAGGCAGCACTGGCACAGTGTCAGGGCTCGAGGGGTGCCAGCGTGCTCAGAGTGCCTCGCACACTCTCATCGCCAGGATATTGATGGACATAACTGGCCAAATCACAACACAATCACTGCACAATCACTGTGCGTTCGTTAGCGACCGTCGCTACACCGTTTGCCACCCACCCTCCCTCCCTGTCCCCCTAACCGTGTTCTATCCCTTCACATCATGGGTTCGGAGAAATAATGTAATATTGGAGGCGTAGAGGCGTGGGAATCAGCAGGCGTGGGCAGCGGCGTGGGACGCGTGTCCACGAAGAGGCGGGAAGAGCCACCTTCAACTCTACTCGACCTCGCTTAAATGGTATCCAATTCCTTATCGAATCGCAAAACCTGACCTATTTTTTCCGTCACAGACTTGCTTAGCTAAATGAATTGTGGGGTTCAGTCCCTGAGCCCATTATGTGCCTCTGTAATCCTTTATACTACAAGATGGGTATGGGGTGCATAATAAATGAACTAAACTAAACGTCACAGGCTTTGCGACACCCATGTTAAGAGTTGCTTATTCTGACGCCATCCCACATCTTCAAGGAAACGGAACAAAATATAAAATTAGAGAAGATACAAACCAACAGAAGCAGAGAGGAGGAGGAGGAACTGGATACAACACGAACCTCCACAAATACGACACATTCCAGAAAATTTTGTGTACCTCGCCAAACACGGACGATTTATTTGCTACAAGAGCCTCGTATTCCCCTTTTAAGTGCACGCTGTTTGTTTTGAAGTGTGCAAGGTGCGCTGTAAGTGTTACGTTCTCGCCGTAAAGTGCAGCAGGAGCAGGAAAGCCAGAGCGAGGACGGGGGTGAAGGCACCACCAGAATGGGATGCGGATAACAGCGACAACAAAGATGGAAGAAAGAAAAAAGCCAAAACGAGCATGGAAGAAGCAAGAAAGTCAAAATTAAAATTAGATGAGAAAAAACTGAATGAACATGGGACGAGGAGAAAAGCTGAACGAGAACAGAAGGGATAACAAGACAGAGAAGGCAGGATGCAAGAGCCAGAACGCGGGGTGCAAAGGAAAGTCAAAGGCAAGAAAGTGGGGCTGATAATACTTAACTATGATAATATTGGCAGCTGTGGATATTTCCACAATACGAGGAGAAAATTTCCCTTCCTAACCTAATTAGCCGAACCTTCAGGACAAAAAAAAAACGCTACAAGCAAACCTATCCCGACCCATTACGCCGTGTCTTTGCTCCCAAACAAAACAATAGGTTAAAATCAACATGCGGGTAACCGCCAAGATGAATAAACTATTCAGACACGCGCACGCGCCGTGACTAAGACCCACGTGTACCTTGAAGTATTGATTTGATTGATTGGTGCCGCCGGAGGCGGCTAGTTTATTGTGCACCCCATACTCATCCTGTGAGCGGTAGCGTAAAAAGCATTACAGAGGGCATAAAAGGTCTTTGTCAGACCTCATCTTAGATTATTACATAAACAATTTCATCCATCCTTCACACCTTATAGTTACATGTCAGCTAGTTACAGAGAATGTTCCATTTTAAGAGCTATAGTGTCATGGATCCGTCTCTCTCCCAGGCCCACTCTCCCAGGTCAGTGGGGTGGTTACTCATACTCACCCACCCACACACATCTACTCACCCCCCCCCCCCCCACCCGTTCACCCCTTACCTCATTTTTTTCAATAACCCGGAGTCCATTTTAATTTGTTACGGATGATGAGGTTTTGTCTGTCATGGAAAATATTTGGTCGACAAATACAGAAAAAGTTTAATTCCGACATCAGTGCTTAGCCATCGCCAGACGTCCCCGAATGTTTATCATGTGTGCGGGGACGGGGGGAGAGATGGAGGGGGGGGAGAGATGGAGGGAGGGAGGGAGGGAGGGAGGGGGAGAGAGAGAGAGAGAGAGAGAGAGAGAGAGAGAGAGAGAGAGAGAGAGAGAGAGAGAGAGAGAGAGAGAGAGAGAGAGAGAGAGAGAGAGAGAGAGAGAGAGAAAGAAAGAGAGAAAGAAAGAGAGAAAGAAAGAGAGAAAGAAAGAGAGAAAGAAAGAGAGAAAGAAAGAGAGAAAGAAAGAGAGAAAGAAAGAGAGAGAGAAAGAGAGAGAGAAAGAAAGAGAGAAAGAAAGAGAGAAAGAAAGAGAGAAAGAAAGAGAGAAAGAAAGAGAGAGAGAAAGAAAGAGAGAGAAAGAAAGAGAGAGAAAGAAAGAGAGAGAAAGAAAGAGAGAAAGAAAGAAAGAAAGAAAGAAAGAGAGAGAGAATGCTGGAGAAAGAGATACGCAAAAAAAAAAAAAAAATACCACATATATCAGCACATTATTCACAGACTGAACAGTTCAGTTAATCCCTCGTTGAACAAGGGTATAAATGTGTTGTATTGAGGCGAGGCGGAGCTGGCAGGGTAGGTAGGGAAGGGGGCGACCCTTCCACAATGTACTGCAGGGTCCGGCTGGGTGGGAAGTTATCGCCCTGGTCTACCAACCCAATAGTCGTGATCGAGCCCCCCCCGGGGTCGACTCGTAAATTCAGTTCCGGTCCCTGCACTGCGGCTGGTCAACTTGCCCGTGCTGGGAACACAGTCCTTTGCCAGGCCAAACGTTCCGCCGGTACATGCCCCTGTTACCTAGCAGTAAAATAGGTACCTGGGTGTTAGTCAGCTGTCACGGGCTGCTTCCTGGGGGTGGAGGCCTGGTCGAGGACCGGGCCGCGGGGACACTAAAGCCCCGAAATCATGTCAAGATAACCTCAAGATCTCAAGATAGGTAACGTCAAGATTCAGATCCACTTGTATTCACTCTTAAGTCTAAAACCAAATGTCTCTGAACTGCCTGTATAAATCATTATTCTTTTCTTGTGTAATTTTGATGTTTTTTCTTGCTTTTATACAGACAGGCTCACGCGACATCTTGACATCAGGCATACATCTCAAGCGACATCTTGACATCAGTCATACGTCTCAAGCGACATTTTGGGATCAGTCATACATCTCAAGCGACATCTTGACATCAGTCAGACATCTCAAGCGACATCTTGACATCAGTCAGACATCTCAAGCGACATCTTGACATCAGTCAGACATCTCAAGCGACATCTTGACATCAGTCAGACATCTCAAGCGACATCTTGACATCAGGCATACATCTCAAGCGACATCTTGACATCAGGCATTCATCTCAAGCGACATCTTGACATCAGTCATACATCTCAAGCGACATCTATGACCGTAACATCAATTTGATATCCATATTGTCACCAAGCTTTCTATGGTAACGTTTACCGAGATCCACACTCTCCCCCCATCCATTCTATAAGTGCAGGCACCATGGATTGTCTTGGAGACCATTAGTTCGTGAACGATGGGGGCGCTCTTATGTCCGCCCGTACTGGCAATGAAAGCAGGGCCAACTATAGGCACTAGGGAAGCGCTCCGAGTTCAACAGTGTTGTCACTGGCACTGGTCAAGTGCCTGCTGGCTTCCAAACACACTTTGTTTCCCCTGGCACTGCACCCTTCTCCCCTCCACACACACACGTATTATCATACAGTATTCGACACAAGGAACATTTACCAAAAAAGTGGTCAGATATATAAACTAACTTGCCAAGTGAACCACAGATGCTAAAAGAAACGTAAGTGTTCAATTCAATTCAATTCAATGTTCAATTCAATTCAATCCCCCAATTCATTCTTATGACGAATGAATTGAGGGGATTAAAGTCCACAAGATGAACTCAAATGCAGAAATAACAAATCACTTTTCGGAAACTATTTCAATCAGTTGACTGAAGGACGAGGAGGCGAGACACAAGAGCTAAAACTCAACCATATCAAGGCCAAATATCAGGCCAAGTATCAGGCAAGTACACAAAGCTTTCCTATCCCCCCTTAATGATTAATGGTAGCAATTAAGTGTTAAGATTAATGGTATATACGCAAGACCATTATACTACTGTGTCTCCAAACATTTTAGGTACGCTAATTTATATATTGGCAAAAGTAATATTGCTTTCCATTTTTAGAAGTGAACTTTTAGAGCGGTACCCTGAGTACCAGGATTTGCGTCACCGTTACTAATGGAGTACCAGGATCTGCGTCACCGTTACTAATGGAGTACCAGGTTTTGCGTCACCGTTACTAATGGAGTACCAGGTTTTGCGTCACCGTTACTAATGGAGTACCAGGATTTGCGTCATCGTTACCAATGGAGTACCGGGTTTTGCGTCACCGTTACCAATGGAGTACCAGGATTTGCGTCACCGTTACGAATGGAGTACCAGGGTCTGCGTCACCGTTACCAATGGAGTACCAGGGTCTGCGTCACCGTTACCAATGGAGTACCAGGTTCTCCGTCACCGTTACCAATGGAGTACCAGGATTTGCGTCACCGTTACCAATGGAGTACCAGAATTTGCGTCACTTGTTACCAATGGAGTACCAGGATCTGCGTCACCGTTACCAATGAAGTACCAGGTTCTGCGTCACCGTTACCAATGGAGTACCAGGCTCAGCGTCACCGTTACCAATGGAGTACCAGGTTCTGCGTCACCGTTACCAATGGAGTACCAGGTTTTGCGCCACCGTTACCAATGGAGTACCAGAATTTGCGTCACCGTTACTAATGAAGTACCAAGTTTTGCGTCACCGTTACTAATGGAGTACCAGGGTCTGTGTGAGTTACCAATGGAGTACCAGGGTCTGCGTGAGTTACCAATGGAGTACCAGGGTCTGCGTGAGTTACCAATGGAGTACCAGGGTCTGCGTGAGTTACCATATTGTAACTTGGGCAATAATGTCCCTAACTATCCTGTAACTTAGGTAAGCGTATCACATTCTTGTTCACAGTGCCTCTTCCCGAATCACAGCCTCTGACAGAGTGCCACTTACCTCAGCCTGGTGAATGACTCCCAATAATAGTGCCAGGGGGAGAGAAGTGAGGCTGAGGGGGGGTGACAGGAGAGGAAAAAAGGGGCTTTACCACACTTCAAATTTACCTGAGGCAAGAGGAAAAAAATAAATAACACACAGAAGTAAAAAGGAAAATAGTACATAGAATCTAATTTTACTTGCGTTCCTGACCGTAGTTAACTCCTTTCCTCCCTCCGATACCTTGAGGTGTTTTCGGGGCTTAGCGACCGCGCGGCCCGGTCCTCAACCAGGCCTCCTGGTTGCTGGACTGCTCAACCAGGCTGTTGGACGCGGCTGCGACGTATGAGTCACAGCCTGGTTGATGAGGTATCCTTTGGAGGTGTTTATCCAGTTCTCTCTTGAACACTGTGAGAGGGTCGGCCAGTTATGCCCCTTAAGTGGTCCGTGCATGAAAGCTCGTTCACTAAAAATAGCTTGCTGGCTATAGAGGCTCTATATCTCCCCTATAGAGCCTCTATATCTCCCCCTATAGAGGCTCTATTCCCACACCCCCCGCCGCCTGCTTTCAGGAACGACCTCTGGCCATCACCTTTAGCCACACCATTCCGGCCACACTAAGGCAGCAAGACGCCAGTGGGCTAAGGCGTTTTGGCATTGCTGTCCAGACCATTTGGATGACAAATTCTCAAGCCTAAATTGAGTCCCCTCCTGTTGTGGGAGGCTGCAAGGCGGCTGGCCAGGATTTCCACCACTATTATATAAACTGCTTTTACGTGCATCATTAAAGACGGTAATAAATGAAATAATAAATGTATAGATTTATTTACGTTTTCAACACCAATAATTATATATATATATATATATATATATATATATATATATATATATATATATATATATATATGCGAACAAGCCTGAATGGTCCCCAGGACTATATGCGAATGAAAACTCACACCCCAGAAGTGACTCGAACCCATACTCCCAGAAGCAACGCAACTGGTAACTACAGGGCGCCTTAATCCGCTTGACCATCACGGCCGTCAAAAGGAAGTGATAGCCGAGGCTATTTGAGCCACTTCCCCGACGGCAACTCGGATGGTAATCTTGGGCATAGCATTTCACCAAATCACCTCATTCTTTGGGGCACACGTGAGGAATTCAGGCTTGTTCGCATTTGTGTTCCTCACGTGTGCCCCAAAGAATGAGGTGATTTGGTGAAATGCTATGCCCAAGATTACCATCCGAGTTGCCGTCGGGGAAGTGGCTCAAATAGCCTCGGCTATCACTTCCTTTTGACGGCCGTGATGGTCAAGCGGATTAAGGCGCCCTGTAGTTACCAGTTGCGTTGCTTCTGGGAGTATGGGTTCGAGTCACTTCTGGGGTGTGAGTTTTCATTCGCATATAGTCCTGGGGACCATTCAGGCTTGTTCGCATTTGTGTTCCTCACGTGTGCCCCAAAGAATGAGGTGATTTGGTGAAATGCTATGCCCAAGATTACCATCCGAGTTGCCGTCGGGGAAGTGGCTCAAATAGCCTCGGCTATCACTTCCTTTTGACGGCCGTGATGGTCAAGCGGATTAAGGCGCCCTGTAGTTACCAGTTGCGTTGCTTCTGGGAGTATGGGTTCGAGTCACTTCTGGGGTGTGAGTTTTCATTTTCATATATATATATATATATATATATATATATATATATATATATATATATATATATATATATATATATATATATATATATATATGTCGTACCTAGTAGCCAGAACGCACTTCTCAGCCTACTATGCAAGGCCAGATTTGCGTAATAAGCCAAGTTTTCATGACTTAATTGTTTTTCGGCAACCTAACCTACCTAACCTAACCTAACCTAACTTTTTCGGCTACCTAACCTAACCTAACCTATAAAGATAGGTTAGGTTAGGTTAGGTAGGGTTGGTTAGGTTCGGTCATATATCTACCTTAATTTTAACTCCAATAAAAAAAATTGACCTCATACATGATGAAATAGGTAGCTTTATCATTTCATAAGAACAAAATTAGAGAAAATATATTAATTCAGGAAAACTTGGCTTATTAGGCAAATCGGGCCTTGCATAGTAGGCTGAGAAGTGCGTTCTGGCTACTTGGTACGACATATATATATATATATATATATATATATATATATATATATATATATATATAATGTATATGTATATCGAAACCAAATACTTTTTGATCAGCCTAAATCACTTGAAATATTTAATCAATATTTTATACAATATACCATAACCATAGTAAGTAACGATATGCACTGTTTGCTCTTAATACGCACACACTGTAACGTCTCAGTCACACACACACACTCACATGCCTCACGGTCACACATACACGTGACTCACGCTCATACACACACACACGTGACTCACGCTCACACACACACAGGCGCACAACAGACCGAAGCAATGACATAGTTGGCAATACGAGGACCAAATAGGCGTCCAGGACCAAGAGCTTACGCTCGATCCTGCAGAACAAATTAATACAATTAGGTGTGCACATACAAATTTAAACAAACACAATCATTCACTCACTTACACACAATCCCTTTCTCAGTTGAGTCGCTCATTCTGGCTCACTCAATATACTTTGGAGGCTTCAGAAGCCACCCACCAAGATGGCCCCCAGAGGCAGCCAGCTGGCCAGCTGTGCCCGTAGTCACAGCTGGTGGTGAAGCACGGGAAAGGGCGGGAATCAGCTGGCAGTGAATGGGGTGGAGGGACTGTCAGCTGGGGTGGAGGGGCTGTCGGCTGGGGATGAGGGTTCGGGAGTCAGCCGGTGTGGGGGAGGGGGGTTATGTATTAGCTAGGGGATGACGGGAAGAGATTATTTAATATTTATTCGTAAGTATATATTTAACACTGTGACGTGGCGTTCTGCCCTTGTGCGGCGCCACTGCTCACTTAGGTACCTCAGTTGAACACGTGGACACACACTCAGTCTTGTTCCCTGTGAGAAGTGAGGTCGAACCAGCAGTTCCCTGATCTCCAGTCTCCTCATAAACTACCTCTGACCACAGCTCCCAGCTGCTGATTTACTCACCACGAAAGTCTCTAGCCTAAGGTCGCCAATCTGGTCAGTATATCACTTGCCGGCAGATAATGTTGTATTAACCAGTGGGAAAACCCTCAGCCTATAATTCCTTGGTCATACGCCACCTCGGATATTAGGCTTTACTAATACAAATACTGAAACATTGTTATACAGAGATAGAAAACTAAATGCCAACACTAGGTTATATTGCTGGAACATGTGGACATCTTCAAGAGAAAACTAGATTATTTTCTTCAAGAAGTGCCGGACCAACCGGGCTGTGGTGAGTATGTGGGCCTGAGGGCCGCTCCAAGCAACAGCCAGATGGACCAAGCTCTCACAAGTCAAGCCTGGCCTCGGGCCGGGTACATCCTCCCAACCCGGGCTGCACTGCAGCCGAGCACACGTTGACCAGGACTGCCGTCACTACTTTGTTAGTAGTATCCAAACGTAGGAGCGGGGTCCGCGGGTCGACTCTGGACCCCTAGCACCGCCTCCTGAAACACTAAGCGTTCCCCGATGCTAATGAGCCTCTTGTGACCACCTCTGAAGGTCCAGCACCTCAGTACTTCCTCCAGACGTTGCTCGGGGACTCTTCTACTGTGTCTCCTGAGTACTCGCAGGCTAGACGTCCCTCCTTGCGAATCAAACCTCGCCTTGCGAGATTTACGCATGACGCGACCTCTTCCAGTGATGTCCGGGGAAGCAGTGAAGGCTTGCCACTTTCCCGCTCTGGCCTCGGGCACTGACGTCACACCACGTCACGTCAGGGCGCTCTCTGATTGGTCACGCCCCCACGTTCAGCCAAATCACAATCTCCAAAACCCGGGAGACTCAGTGTCTTCGCATCCGGAGTATTTTGACGGGATTTCGTCCCCTCTCACCAGAGTCAATCCGCCATATTTGCTGCAGACTTCACTCTAACCTCCTCCCTCACCGAAGTTAACACTTAAACCAAATTTTCGCCGTCTCGCCTCCCTCTGAGTATAATCATACACAACTAGGTATTTTCAATGTTATGTACAAGGGGGAGTATGACTCTTAATACGCGGGAGAGGAGTGTATTTCTCCGGTCCACGTAACACACAAATTACAGCTACACACTTGTTACATAATATATATATAACATGAATTACCAATTTTAATATTTATAATGAAAAAAATCAACAGGATGCGAAACAACTATTTCACGCCAATCTTAACTTAGGAAGAAGTTCATTATAAAAGATTAAACATTAATGAAGTAACGGGGAAAACCAGAAAGTTGGTGGTATTAACCAACCAGGTAGCTGGTTGATCTGGGCCGCGGGGAGACACTGGTACTCGAAACCATCCGGTAGGTATGTAGGTAGGCCTATGGAGGCCTTATTACCCACCTAACTTTACATCTTATATACTTCTTTTATAACTTCCTGTTACCCAGCAACTCTGGCCTAATAAATCGAATCGAGTGAGAGCAAGGTCAAAGTATCAACTGTTCTTTCCTTACTCCATTTTATTCTTAGTCGTTTCCCCCCGCTAGGCCTTGTTCTTGCCCTGTTCATTGTTCTCCTTCTTTACGTCGTTATAATCCACTTCCTCCCTCTCCTCTACTTCCACATCATCTTAGCATGACAAAAAAAATATATTTCAGTCTGTTACTAAGTTTGACAAGAAACATTAATCACGTGAATTTTAATTTGTTTTTTAAAAATTCTACTTTTACTGGCTGCCGTCTTAATTTAATGCGTAATTAACTTGAGTTAACTAAAACACAGCCAAACGCTCTTAATATTTCCACAATAATTCTGGGCACATTTTAACCTCCGTTTCAAATACAGTATTAAGTAAAATAATAATTATAATTAAAAATTCAATTCTTGAGAATGGTTTCGCAAGGTATTCAAACACGTACGATAGTTTAGCGACGTAGATCACGGGCTCTGGTTTAAGGTCTGGAGGAGGCCTGGTCGAGGACCGGGCCGCGGGGACACTAAAGCCTCGAAATCATCTCAAGATAACCATCTCAAGGAAGGTAAGTTGTGTTGATCAACGAGACTCTTTGAGCTGCACTGTAAATGTTGGTTATAGTGTGAGGCACCGTAGTGGTCGGTGAAGTCCTACCGTACAGTGTAGGGACACCGTAGAGGAAGGTGTAGTCCCACCTTACAGTGTAGGGACACCGTAGAAGACGGTGTAGTCCCACCTTACAGTGTGGGACACCGTAGAGGTCAATGTAGTCCTGCCTTACAGTGTAGGGACACCGTAGAGGACAGTGAAGTCCCACCTTACAGTGAGGGGGAGGACTTTGTGGGGGCACCGTAGAGTCCGGTATAGTCCCACCTTACAGTGAGGGACACCGTAGAGTATCATACACACCTGTCACCAAGAAAGATAATGAGAATCTTGCTCTACTCAAAGCTGTCACTCTTGAAACAATTGCCTCCTCCATCGAGAGTCTAAGATCTCACGAGCACTGTGTATACACCGACGGCTCAGTCCAGTCTTCTACTGGACGGACTGCAGCGGCATGTAGGTTTTATAGAAATAATATTTGCACAAAGACTGTCAGTGTCAGGTTAAACAACTGGCTGACCTCCACACAAGCAGAACTAGCAGCATTACATTTAGCAACCAGCACATTAAAAAATATTGGAGGAGGAATAATATTCTGCGATTCAAAGTCTGCTCTTCAAGCAATCGAAAACTTCTCTTGGAAGATCGACAGCAAGAACCTCATACTCCCAATTATAAATGACCTAATTGATGCACAGAGTAAAGGGTCTCGAATCTCCTTTGTATGGTTACCTTCACACATAAATATAACCCATCATAATGAGACAGACATTGCAGCCAAATTAGCGTGTAACAAGTTTGAAGTTGAATTAGATCTAGGTATCCCCATCTCTGCTGTCAAAACTGTATTGGTCCAAACATTCAGATCTGATAGGAAAGAACTTACTGACTCCCAACGACCTGAAAGTACTAGTACAAAAAGCTATGATTTGTTCAGATCTGAAACCTACATCTATGGACAGCACAAAACGTCCACTAGACTGTGCTACACAGTGGTTGCAAGGATCAGGTTGGGTTACCGTTACCTGTGGCAGGTGGCTGCAGGTGACGGGTCTCCCAATCCTGAGCACTCCAGTTGCAAACTCTGTGAGCAGGAACTACGGCATGATCTCCCGCACTACATCACTGAATGCCCAGTTATTAGACCTTTCAGACCAGTTGGCATGAGGTACCTGGAGCTTTGCAATTACTTTATTCACTCTCGTATTCTTGAAGATATCCTCACAGTATACCCAAAATTTGCCAGTGCAGGCTATTAAACACATGGCTCTGTATGACTAACCATCCTGCGAGATGGGGACTTGTATTACCACTGCTACCTTATTCAATCTTGTGTTGTTGATATCCTCAAAATGCATCTGGAGTCTGCCAGTGCAGACCGCTTATCACATGCCTCTGTATGACTAACCATCCTGTGTGATGGGGATTTTTTAGCATCATCTAGTTAGCTTTTTTGACACACTGTACTCCACTTCATATAGACTAGGGTAGCTGCACTAATGCAGATGTACCTCATATCTTAATAAAAAAAAAAAAAAAAAAACACCGTAGAGGACAGTGTAGTCCCACCTTACAGTGTAGGGACACCGTAGAAGACAGTGTAATCCCAGCTTACAGTAAGGGGCACCGTAGAGGACAGTGAAGTCCCACGTTACAGTGAGGGGCACCGTAGAGGACAGTGTAGTCCCGCCTTACAGTGTAGGGATACCGTTGAGGACAGTGTAGTTCCATCTTACAGTGAGGGACACCGTAGAGGACGGTGTAGTCCCACCTTACAGTGAGGGGGCACCGTAGAGGACAGTGTAGTCCCACCTTACAGTGAGGGGACACCGTAGAGGACGGTGTAGTCTCACCTTACAGTGAGGGGGCACCGTAGAGGACGGTGTAGTCCCACCTTACAGTGAGGGACACCGTAGATTCTTCCATTCTTTTATTTATTTTCCATAATTCACGACTCACTTTTCTTCTGTTCCTTCCTTCCTTCTTTGCCTTCCTTACCTCCTTTCCCATCTCCTTTTTCTTCTCTCTCATTCCAATCTCTTTATCCTGCATTTCAACTTCTGATTTCTCATTATCTCGCTTCGCCTTCATTTTCCTCAAGCCCTTACGCCTTCTGCCCCTCCCCTCCCCTTCCACCCTGACTTCAAAGAACAGTAGAATGCTCAACCCCGTTCCACTTGACCCATCCTCCACTAGACTAATCAACTTCTTCAGTCTACACCTATTCTCTCCCTCCACTCTGTCTCTCCTTGTCGATAACACACACACAGACGACTCGTGGTGGTGGTGGTGGTAGTTGTGGTAGTGGTGGTGAAGGTAGTGGTGGTGATGGTGATGGTGGTTGTGGTGGTGGTGGCCATTCACAGCAACTCCACAGAACAAAAACACATTAATGTAAACCTTCCACACGCCACCAGCGCCGCTTATGAAAACCGTCGCCGCTATCAACTAACACAATTCCTGGCGGAACAATAGACGCAAACAGGTCTATCACAGCGAACAATTCGTCATTTAAAGAGCCCTACGGAGGATGGGGAGAGGGGGGATAGGTGGGACTGGAGGGGGAAAGAGGAGAGGCTAGAGAGAGAGAGAGAGAGAGAGAGAGAAAGAGGAGATACTAGAGAGAAAGAGAAACTAGATAGAGAGACACTAGAGATAAAGAAGAGAGGCTAGAGACGAGAGAAAGAGAGGGTAGAGAGAAAGAGGAGAGACTGAAGAGAGGAGGAGGAAGAGAGATGGGGGAGAGACTGAAGAGAGAAGGAGAATGAAGAGAGACTGAAGAGAGGAGGAGGAAGAGAGACTGAAGAGAGGAGGAGAGACTGAAGGGATAAAGAGGAATGACTGGAGAGAGGAGTGACTGTGGAAGATGCGAAAAGGGAAAATAAGGATTTAGTAAAAGGATTTTGGGTGAGGGAAGGGAAAGAGGCGGTGCGGATAGTGAAGGGTTAGAGGTGGTGGGTCTAGTGCCAATGGGAGGTGAATGGAATAGAAACTGGAGGTGTAGGGTAGGGTGGTGGTAGTGATGTGGGATGGAGAGGTAGAAGGAAGGGTGGAAAGGTTGTGGTGGGAAAGGTTGGGCGCATACTTCAAACTAAGGGAAAGTGTGGTTTAACTCTTTATGCCCCAACAATTCCCTTTGATGTACCTGGGAAGCAGAGACGAGGGTTCCCTCCTTGGCCTAGACCCCTCACTTGCCCATGACTCTCCCCTCACTTCTAGAGCATGCCGCCTCCCTTCCCATCTCCCATCGTCATCTACACCTCTCCCTCGCCTCCCCTTCCCCCTCACCCCTGCTCAAGCACCCTCCCAGAGACTCCCAACCTTTGTCTCACTTGGAGAGGAGTTAGAGCGCCGTAGCTAACATTTAGCGGCTTTATATTCTGCGACTCAGGCATGAAATTGGCGGGTGGATGGCTTTGTCTTTACGAAGATCCCCCTAGTGACTCAAGAAGCTGGTGTGGGTGGCGCTGTGTTGTTCGACTATTGCCCACGATTTATTGAGTGCTATAATTAAATAGAATTATTAATACATATAGATGTGTTTACTGTCAGAATTGTTTACAACGTGACCTTACGTGCAACAAGGCATCAAATAACAATTTCTTTCGATTGCTTAAAAAATCATTTACTTTACATGGGTAATATAAATATATATATATATATATATATATATATATATATATATATATATATATATATATATATATATATATATATTAGTTACATCACATACATTGTATAACTGATACATTACATAGTCAATCTTGGGTACAAGTTCAGTATATCATCAAGTGTTTCAGTATTCATAAAGTAGTTACAGAGTTCAGCATACCTCAGCCCAGCAGGGCGATAGTCAGTCAATATGGGACATTCTACAATATAATGTTCAAGGAAGTGCATGTTTTCTCTTTCACAAAGTTGACACGTTGTGTATTCGACACTTTCACAAAGTTGACAGGTAGTGCATTGGACACTTTCACAAAGTTGACACATGGTGTATTACGACACTTTCACAAAGTTGACACATGGTGTATTACGACACTTTCACAAAGTTGACACATGGTATATTACGACACTTTCACAATGTTGACACATGGTGTATTGGACACTTTCACAAAGTTGACACGTGGTGTATTACGACAATTTCACAAAGTTGACACATGGTGTATTGGACACTTTCACAATGTTGACATGTGGTGTATTCGACATTTGGGGTTTGAGAAAGCTGCCAGATCCTATATGCCAGCTGCTATATCCCAAGGGTATTCTGGCCACTATAACATCACATTGCCGAGGTCTTGCTCTATTAGTCCCATATTGTGAAGATTGTCTCTTCACAATATTTATCATAATGTTTAATGCTACAACTTTCAGGTCTTTGTGAATTTGTTAGGTTAGTAAGTTTTTCATTAGATATTTGTTTACGTATTCTCTTTGTCACTCTTTGAAACACCCATATTATTCATTTATATTACTGGTGTACTACAGGCTGTCTTTGCAAGCATGTTAACAGTATCATGCTTTGAGATGCCAACATGTGATGGTATCCACAGTAATTTCAAATCTGTTTTCTTTAGCAGTTGATACATTTATTCAAATATCACTGACTACTTTCTGTGAAATATGTAAAATGGTGGACATTACTCCATTTCACACATTTTTATATATCAGTTAAGATACAGATCTAGAAAGTGCATCATTTATACTAGGTAGTTACGACTAAAGCCTCAGGCAGCACCAGGAGCGACGACAGAATTAACAACTGCAGGCCTCCACTGCCCACCGCCCAAGGCCGCCCATCAGGCCTCCACTGCTCACCGCCCAAGGCCGCCCACCAGGCCTCCAGAAACACAGAGCATTATCAAAAGCAACAATTGACTCTGTAATGATGGCGGTATTCTGCAATAATTGTGTTCTGCGGGTCGTGGTATTGGGTAATTACTTCGCCGGCACACATTTGACTAAAACAGAAAGAGGAACATTCACAGTTATTCAACACGGGAGGAAAAAATGAAATGTGTGTACGCATGATGGCGGACACAGACAGGGGAACAGAGGGACGGATGGGGCTCAGGCACGGATGGGGCAAGACAGATGCCCGTCATTGCACAACCGAGTCATGACGTCCCTATTTCACAGGTACCCTTGAATATTTTGTATGTTTAGATCATGTCGCCGTAATTTATCATTTATCTTGCAGCTCAATAGCCTAAATTTTGGAACCAGTCTTTATTAAATTTGTGAACTTACATCTGAAGGTGGGATCACTTAATTGTTTCAAGCACAGGTTAGACACGTGTGTGAATGAGTTTAAGTGGATATAAATAGGTGCTGCCTCATATGGGCATACTGCAGTTCCACTTCTTATAATGCTCGCCAGCTTAGCATAGACCATTATTATTGTGTGCCTCCAGAGAAGTTAGGGGTTATGACTACTCCCAGATCATTTTTTCCTGAGCATTTCGTACTCTAAAGCCCCTTCCCCCCACCACAACCCACTCCTCTGACTCTAGACACTGGAGTAGGTGCTGGAGAGTGGTGACATGCCCGGCTGTGCGGGCAAATAAATTCAAGAGATATGAAAAATATCTAAATTTGAAGCTCCTGAAGCGATACGATGTTATCCAACCCGCACACCTGGACTCTCCAAACACACACTGCCGACTAAACACTGAGACTGGAGAGTCCAGGGATGCAGGTTCGATCCCATTGAATGACCTCAACATATCCTCACTGATACTTCACCATCTTATAATTTCCTTGTGCATCTTCATTACTAATAGGGACTCGAGGCTCGTTATTTTTGATGACCAAAGATCATAAATGAGATAGAAGACAAGTGTGAAGTGATGAAGGATTAATTTGTACCTAATGCAAGACAAGAGGAAGCGGAAAAAGGAGTGTAAATTAGGCAGATAATGCCGAAGAAAACTGTACATAGCTAGAAAATGGAAGATGAACTGTTATAAGTGTGAAGGAAAACGGGTGGAGGCACGGGGAAGAGAGAGAGAAGGTAAGGAGTGGGGCAAGGCAAGTCTGAAGGTGCCAAATCAATAGACAAAATCAACTCAACATTGACGTCACAGCATCAGGTGCTGCATAAGTCAAAACAGTTGGGTTGACCACACAAAACCTCAATTTTTTTTTACGTTGCAATTTCTATTACAATATAATTACAGAAAGCATTATAATCATCGTCCAAAAAATAAAAATATAAGACTGCACATGTTGTAGCTGTTTTTCCCCCCTAAATGTGCTAATTATCACATGTACTCAAACAATAGAGAAAATACACATTTTGCATATTAACAACACATAGAGCTGTAACGCTGACAACTGACTCTTGCTCCCTGGACGAGTTCAAACACTGGCAGAAGCGCTGCATATCCCTTCAATAGTTATTGAGGGGCGTGTAGAGGAACCTGCGAGTATTGACCAGGTGAAGGCCAGGCCCTGCACGCCTCCCTGGCCAACATTTGAGGTCACCTGTTGCCTCCAATGCTGCAGGGTGACGGGTTGGGGGTATGGGGCGGGCGTAAGGTCTGGGGGCGAAGTAACCCTGTAGGTTACCAGCTGTCTTGACTTCAATTTGTAACAATCCACTGTACTGATATATTTGTAATAAATGCACTCGCCAAAATTAACTAAAGCAATCTCAATCACGTTCTGTACCACCTCACCCCTAAGAGAATATAAGGTCTTGCAAAAACCATTGTAAATTTGTCTTTGAAAATGTAAGGAGTACCTTGCGAAACGCATCCCAAGGCGTCAGACCATAATAAATTGTGATAACAAACTTTGGAGAGTTAATTTTTCAACTTCCTTTAACATTGAAGAAACACACATAAGAAATATTGAGAAGATTTGTGTTAGAATCATTATTCTTACCCTTTCGGTCATATTCAAGATATATATATATATATATATATATATGTCGTACCTAATAGCCAGAACGCACTTCTCAGCCTACTAATCAAGGCCCGATTTGCCTAATAAGCCAAGTTTTCATGAATTAATGTTTTTTCGTCTACCTAACCTACCTAACCTAACCTAACCTAGCTTTTTTTGGCTACCTAACCTAACCTTACCTATAAATATAGGTTAGGTTAGGTTAGGTAGGGTTGGTTAGGTTCGGTCATATATCTACGTTAATTTTAACTCCAATAAAAAAAATTGACCTCATACATAGAGAAAAGGGTTGCTTTATCATTTCATAAGAAAAAAATTATAGTAAATATATTAATTCAGGAAAACTTGGCTTATTAGGCAAATCGGGCCTTGAATAGTAGGCTGAGAAGTGAGTTCTGGCTACTAGGTACGACATATATATATATATATATATATATATATATATATATATATATATATATATATATATATATATATATCTTGAATATGACCGAAAGGGTAAGAATAATGATTCTAACACAAATCTTCTCAATATTTCTTATGTGTGTTTCTTCAATGTTAAATATATATTTAACTATATATATTTCGTATATATTATATTTCGTAAATATATATTTCAATATATATTTCGTGTTGAATATTTTCTTCTTTAGGGCTTGTATGTCTCTGAGAAGTGCTCTTGCATCTTTGGTCGTGAAAGGATATACTGTGTGCCAAGCTCTTATTTAAATCGTCTGCCCTTGCTATGTGGCTGCTATCGCGGCCACACAGATACTACTTGACAGTATTTATGAGGGTGTCCAGTTGCTGGACGCCATTGTTATGGTAGCAATAGTAACGATGGTAATAGTAGCAGCGGTAATGGTAGCAATGGTAGCCTATGACGCTGGAGGTGAAAGAATTATCATAACTCGTTATCTTCATCATTACAGTTATCCTCATCTTGATCGCCGTCATCATCATCTCTTAACGTTATCATCAGCACTCTCTGCCATCCTCATGGCTATCATCAAGCCAGGCGCGTGCGCGCACGCAATGCCAGTCGAGACCAAAATCCATAACATCAGACCACTTTCGAGCTCCCAAACGATCCGCTCATCTGATATGATTAATAGAAGCCTCCTCGGCCCCTTTGTCTCCATTCATCACCCTATTAATCAGTAATGGAAATAAAAAGAGCCGATTTATAACGCAGAACAATAGCGTTCTCAACCCAGAGCGCTTAGAGAGTTATCAAGAATTCCTCCGGCCACATTACCTCCCTTGACCAGTCAAAGCTGATAAATCATTCACGCAAGGCTATAGGAAAGCACGCGACACTCTGGACTCGCCCGCCCGCCCGCCCACTCTCTTCGAAGGCTTGACCGCCCGCCCACCCACTCGTTTGGCCGCCCACCCACTCACTCATTTGGCCGCCCACCCAAACCCCACCAAACTACCCAACTTTCTATTCCTCCTTTTATGCTTCGTTTACCACAATTGAAGCAGACTGAAACATCTACACAAATCTAACTCGAAAAATGATATGAAAACGTGTATATTTTCTCTTGCATTTTGAATGCACTAATGAAGCAGCGTTCACTATTGACTACTCTCTGGGAACGAAGGATAGGATGACAGTCCTTTCCAAAGATTTATTTACTCTCCAGTGCTACATAACGTACCATACTCACCATCGAAATCTTTGTTTCATTAAACAAATTAGTGGCGCGTCTGAACCCGAATCATTAACCATGGGTCATGTGCTGCGCCTATAGCTCCTTCTCTCAACTTGTCACCTCACAAAAATGATGCACTCAATTACCCGAAAACAACCTCACTTCACCGGCGACCTTCGCATAGAAAACGTGGCTAGTCGGTAGCTGCCATAGTGCATCATATTTTGTCCGTTGGGAATTCTGACGTCAAAATATGATGTATTACTCGACAAGACAGGTTGGTGGCGGAGTTTACACGATTAGCGACGCGCCAAACCCATTATCTGAGCCAGTTATGCAACTCTACATCACCCACTGTCTCCCCATCATACAGATTGATTGATAAAGATTAAGCCACCCAAGAGGTGGCACGGGCATGAATAGCCCGTAACCATCATACAACACCACCCACCTTCAACACTTCTGTGCCGTCACCGTAACGCAATCTGTGCAACCTATGTGGACCGTTTCTAGAATACGCAGCACCGGCCCGGAACCCACATCTAGTTCAACGCAAAACAAAACTGTAAAAAGTGCAGAGGTTACACCTTACTTTTAGTTAGCCATGAGGTGGTTCCTAAGAACAATGTCCCCCAGTCATCCAGGCTACTGGACCTGCTCTTCGCAGCCTGACGTATGAATTATACATAATAATACATATGAAGTGCCGAAGTTATTTTTCATATGTATAAAGAAATACACAAGGGGGGGGGGGAGGGGGAGGAAATGGTTTAAATCCAACCTGAAAAATATAACTACGCAAATAAAAACATTAATAACAAAATTAAAAAAAAACACCAATTAACACCTGCAGCCATCAAGCCCGTCACTAATGAGCAGACGCGTCGGTCCCGTGCCGCTCATGTCAACACTAATTAATAAGTAAAAACACACACACACACACACACACACACACACACACACACACACACACACACACACACACACACACACAGAGCGATGTGGTGGAGGCTGACTCCATACACAGTTTTAAATGTAGATATGATAGAGCCCAATAGGCTCAGGAATTTGTACACCAGTTGATTGACAGTTTAGAGGCAGGACCAAAGAGCCAAAGCTCAACCCCCGCAAGCACAAATAGGTGAGTACACACACACAAAACACACACACCACACAAGGTTAGATGTGGTGGAGGCTGACTCCATACACAGTTTTAAATATAGATATGATAGAGCCCAATAGGCTCAGGAAGCTGTATTCCAGTTGACTGACAGTTGAGAGGCGGGACCAATGAACCAGAGCTCAACCTCCCCAAGTACAACTAGGTGAGTACACACACAGCGCCCGGGAGTCGTACTCCAAAGGTCCCGGGTTTGATTCGAGGAACAAAAGAGGTTGGGGGGACAAATTTTCTCTCACCTGATGCCTCTCTTCACCTCAGCGAGCATGTTTAAGCGAATACACACACATGCATACACATCGCAAAGCAAACAATCAGATAAGCCTCAGCCCAAATTGCCCGTCTTATCTGGTTAATCAACACAGAGATTGACCTCTATCATCACCCGTAATATCGCCGTCTTAACTACCGCCTCAGTATTATGCTCACTATAATAGCAAACAATTTTAATTGAAACTCCATAGCGCCTTGTAATTTGGATCGCCCACAATGGGGCCTTTCACAGTCACACAACAGCCTTTAAGCTCTAACTCCACGGCAAAAGCTCTATAAACCAGTCGGGTCTAAAACATGTACACACACATGAACATTATAACGTCATAGTGACGTCACGCTCCTCATGCCCACCATATATAAAACGCGATGTTCTCAAATCTATTTACCGGCTATTCATGCCCGTGCCACCTTTTGGTGGCTTAATCTTCATCAATCAATCTTATCGTCGTTATTTTAGGACAGGTTGGAGCAGGACTTGACAAGGTTAGATTACCGTAAGTGTGTTTACGGTGGTGTAATGGGGGTTATATCTCTCAGATTTGTTACATCTCCTGTAAACAGAACCCTGGAAATACACACCTACTCAAACAGGCCGTTAAACCAACCTTGGACGTAATTTGACATGAAATCGACTCACAAAAGTGACGTACTGTCCCGTGTTTCTGTTTGAGTCGTCCGGCCTACTCGGAAAGGTTAAGAGAGGAAACTTTCAATTAACATTTTGTATAAAAATGTGAAACTTTATGAGAATTTCCTGCCAACCTAACCTACCAGAGGATCCTTAACTTACTGTTGTTGAAAAAAAAATCCCACATTTATTATAATTTTGTGTTTTCATTTTCAAATTACATCCACTTTCGGCCATACGAGCAAAGGGCCAAAAGGGACGTTATTTTTAAGAGGACAGGTTGGTTAAAAGCAATGGAGCCTATTAATGAAGCAGAATTTTAATTAGAATTCAGCAATAAAACTCAATATTTACAACTACATATGCAAAGAACCGTATAATTGCTACGATTAATTTAACAGAGATTAAGAGTAAAACGAAACCTTACAATTAAATGTAAGAAAATAGGCTAAGGAGATTTTGAATTTACAAAGAATCTTTAATTTGTATTTTCATTAAAATGGATCCTTTAAATACAATGGAGCCTTTCAATAAGTAATATAAAAGGCATATGAGCCTTTCAAATAAACGTTTTAATACATTAGTCTTAACAAATTGAGGACCCTAATAAAACAAAAATTAAACTGGGACTCAAAACATAATTGTGATTTTATTTATTGAACCCATTAACAAAATTAAAACAATGGAAACTTTAATTGGGACCCCAATTGAGGGCTTGTACACAAAACCAAAGCCTTCAAATTGGGCTGCGAGGCTTGTAATCGACACGGGGTACCATGACGCTGCAACAGTTCGATAAACAACGCCACGAAGATGCCCGCACCATAAAAAATTGGAATGTGCATGTCACGCGAGCGGCGACGTACGTGCGTCTGACGATATGGCTTCTTACTGCCCCATGCGTCTGACGATATGGCATCTTACTGCCCCATGCGTCAGACGATATGGCATCTTACTGCCCCATGCGTCAGACGATATGGCATCTTACTGCCCCATGCGTCTGACGATATGGCATCTTACTGCCCCATGCGTCTGACGATATGGCATCTTACTGCCCCATGCGTCTTGTATTGATAATACGTCGGTGGTATCTTGACTCGCTTTAACATCGGCGCACACACACATATTTAAATACAGCTATACTGATTTCAATATAATATTCCCTCGCTCGGAATTAGTACCCCTGTGTACTATGAGTACAATGACAAGGCTGAATAGACCGATTAGCAACCGGCCTGACTAAATGAACTGGACAAACCTGACAAGAAAGCCAATACCAAAAATCGAGCAATTAACTTGTTAAAAATATCTGACTAATTGGTTGCCTGGAAGACTGATTGTTGAAAGACACAGAGTTGAGAGTGTGGCCGGGGTTGAACCTTGCCCATGAAGACAAAGACAAGTATGCCAACGTGTCAAAAATCTTCTTCTTTCTTCACGGTGGCTCGCACAATCCCCCAATAACCATCAAAATGATCTACAGCCGACCCTGAAACCTCACCCCCTTCCATTCCCCGAGGTCCAGAGGTGGCACGCTAGGTGGAACCCACTAATACCGCTCTGGAGAGAGAGAGAGAGAGAGAGAGAGAGAGAGGGGGGGGAGAGGGGAGAGAGAGAGGAGGGAGAGAGAGAGAGAGAGAGAGAGAGAGAGAGAGAGAGAGAGAGAGAGAGAGAGAGAGAGAGAGAGAGAGAGAGAGAGAGAGAGAGAGAGAGAGAGAGAGAGAGAGAGAGGGGGAGAGAGAGAGAGAGAGAGAGGGGGGGGGAGAGAGAGAGAGAGAGAGGGGGGGGAGAGAGAGAGAGAGAGAGAGAGAGAGAGAGAGAGAGAGAGAGAGAGAGAGAGAGAGAGAGAGAGAGAGAGAGAGAGAGAGAGAGAGAGAGAGAGAGAGGGGGGGGAGAGAGAGAGAGAGGGGGGGGGGAGAGAGAGAGAGAGAGAGAGAGAGAGAGAGAGAGAGAGAGAGAGAGAGAGAGAGAGAGAGAGAGAGAGAGAGAGAGAGAGAGAGAGAGAGAGAGAGAGAGAGAGAGAAGGGAGGGGGAGGAGTCAGAGGTGAGGGTGCACACACAAAAAATGCAGTTGTCCAACTGTCGACACGTCGAACAAAAACAAGACCTACAGTGCAGACGAGGAGTCACAATCAGTGCAAACACAGTGCAGACGAGGAGTGAAGACAATCGACTTGAAAATGGTCCAGGACGGACCGAAACGTCGTCGTCCCTTCACTTTCTAGTGTGTGGTTTGGTCAACAAAGACCTACAGTGCCAAAAAAACAATGGGAAGACCTGGACATTGAATGAGAGGGATGAGTGAGGGGTGGGGGACGGATTTGGAGAAGAAAGGTAGTCAAAGGAGGGGTCGAGTGATCGGGCGAGCGAACGAAAGGGGGGGTAGAGAGGGAGGAAGCGTGAGATAGGGGGGCAGGGAAAGGGAAGGGAACGCAAAGAGATTAGGCAAGGAAAATTGAGGTAGAAATTGAATGAGATATTGATAAACTGAAAGAAAGGAAGAAAGAATAATAAAGGGGGAGGAAAAGAGTGAAAGTAGAATATGTGAGTCTAGTCTCTATCTTCCTTTGAGAAATAATAATTGCAATGTATTTGTAGTCTGAAAATATTCTTGTACCCAATGGAAAGGAGCCATGAAATAAATAAATAAAAACACACACACACACACACACACACACACGCACACACACACACACACACACACACGCACACACACACACACACACACACACGCACACACACACACACACACGCACACACACACACACACATTTGCTGAAACAGGAATTAATGACACCTTAGTAACTGTGTTAAGGAAGCCTTTATATTGTGATTAACGAGGAGAGCTACGAAACTTTCGGTGCTACTGTTCCATCCTCCCTATTTTCTCCCTTCTATCTTTCCTCTGCTCTTCCATCCCTAATCTCGCTTATTGTTTCTCTAAATTCTATTACTTTTACCTTGCTCCCCCACCCCCTTTTTTTTAAACAGGGTTCACTATAACTTTTACTGATGTTCTCTCGCTGCCTGCTTCCCTCCCTTCCTCGTCTTCTCTATTCTGTTTTGCGTCTACTTCTATCTACCTGTGTTTGGTCTACCTGATGTTGGTTCCGGGGATCAATGTCCCTGTGGCACCTGTCTCTGACAAGGCCTTCTGGTTGCTGGTGTGATCAAACAAGCTGTTGGGCGCTTCTCCTCGCAGCTACATGGTTGATCTGTCAGGTCTGGTTGATCAGATATCCTTCGGAGGTGTTAATCTTTTTTTCTCTTGAACGCCGTGAGAGGTCGGCCTGTTATGTTCCTTATGGGTAGAGAGCAGTGAAAAGTCTTGGGTACATCATGTTCATAGGTCTCTCTCCAACCTGTCCTCTTAAAAATAACGTCGCTTTTGGCCGTTTGACCGTATGTCCGAAAATAGACATAATTTGAAAATTAAAATTAAATTTGGGATTTTTTTTTTCAACAACAGTAAGTTAAGGGTCCTTTGGTAGGTTAGGAGGGCCGGAAATTCTCATAAAGTTTCAAAACGTTATGAAAACCGTTAATTGAAAGTTTCCTCTCCTAACCTTTCCGAGTAAGCCGGAGGACTCAAACAGAAAACGGGACAGTACGTCACTTTCGTGAGCCGATTTAAATTCAAATTACGTCCATTTTTGGCCATAGCGCGCATACGAGCGAAAAGCGACGTCATTTTTTAGAGTACGGGTTGCTCTCTCAACGTACCTATTACACCTCTGCTTTTCAACGGGGTTATTTTGCAAATCCTGTCATGTCTCCTGGTTTCACGTGGAGTTATTTCCGCCTGTAGATTTGGAACCAGTTCCACTTAATATTTTCCAACTGCAAATGATGTCTCGTCTGTACGAGACGTGCATAATTCTGTATTCTCGCCTCTAGAGAATACAGATTAAATAATTTAAGTATTTCCAATAATTTAGATGTGTTATCGAGTGGATTCTAGCAGTAAAAGACCTTTACACGTTCTCCAAGTCAGCAAATTTTAAGCTAAGAATGGGGCTGTTATTGTGCAACAATACTGCATCCTAGAGAGCACAGGTGACCTAATAAGTATCAGTGGTATGGCATTATTAGGAAAGGTTCTTATCTAAAAGAACCTATTCTTATCTTATCCCTTGTCTGAAAGGTTCTTGTCATTCAATTTGGCATTTTTTCCAGGTGTGTCGGCTACTTTATTGTGTTCTTTAAAACTAAGGTCCTCCGACAAAATTATTCCAAAATCTTTTACATTGCTTTTTCCAATAGTGTGGTTTACACTACGGTTTATATGTGGCTTTTTTTTTTTTAATTTTGTCCCCATGGGCGAGTGTATTGGATAGCGCCACTCATCTTGTGAGTGGGCATATGGCCATAGCAGCATGTACAACACTCCCCAATAAGAAGAAACCCCGTTGGGTTGTTCATCTTGTCACTTGTACCCAGACACAGCTGGAACTTGCTTAATTGTCTCAAGTGAACAGCTTATCAAACAAAAAGATTAACATTCGTCAACCCTTAAAATCTTACGTCATATTGCAGGTGCAAGATGGGGGAATCTTTTAAAAACAGTATCTATATTTGACAAATAGTGTTTTCCTAACTCAAGCAATGTGGGGTATATTATTCTACACATATTTCTAATGACTCTTAGATGTCAACACTCAGGTAGTGGTCAAGGCGGTGTCCGTCACTCTCATCACAGATTCTGCAACTCCGCTGCTCAACTATTGTTTCCATTCCGAATCTCCATGGACATTTGTATCCAAGACGAATTCTTGCCATTACTAATTCTCTCCCGAGGCCACCTCCTCTTCGTCCATAATGATTGGGATTGCCAGCTGCAACCAAGTTGTACCATCGTACAGATTCGCTGATTTGTTCTTCTATCCTCCTTTCCTCGGTTACCTTGTCACTGTGATGTTGCCTGATAATGCCTCTTAATTTGTAGAAGAGTCTTGGGTAAGAAGTATTCAATATGGTCTCCTTCAGCACCCAGTACATTTACTCGTTTATTTCCACAGATTCCAACATGGGAGGGGATCCCCAGAAATTTGACGATTCTTCTGTTTTGATATTTTCGTGTTTTTTTTTTCCAAACAGCGGTAGTTGGAATGTATCTTCGTTAGACATCATGAAGATAAATTCCAGCTACTGCACTACGGAAAAATGAAAATATCAAAACGGAAACAACATATAAAACAGTTAATCACGCTGTAGAACTAAAAAGCAATATACAGAGTTATTCTCCTATCTTCTCTTATCCACTTTTCTCACTGCTCAATTTTTTTTTAAACTTCTTTTAACCATACTCTCCAGTTCTAATTTCCCACTTCATCTGATCAATTTAATATCTCGTTTCTCTACATCTCCCACCCTCTCCCTCACATATTTTTTTTTCCTGCATTCGGCTTCCTTCCAATCTCCTCGTACATCCCTCAAATTCCCTTCCTGTCCTACCATTGATCTGTCGATCTGTCCGTGTCCTATTGCTGCACAACCCCCCCCCCCACCTCTCTCTCTCTTGCATTGCCAATTACATAACAACCTAATACTCTCACATTCTATCCTATTTTTCCCCACAAGTCTCGCTCCACGTCTTACGATACTGACGATCCTCCTATATATATATATATATATATATATATATATATATATATATATATATATATATATATATATATATATATATATATATATATAACTGAAAACTCACACCCCAGAAGTGACTCGAACCCATACTCCCAGGAGCCACGCAACTGGTATGTACAAGACGCCTTAATCGTCTTGATTAAGGCGTCTTGTACATACCAGTTGCGTGGCTCCTGGGAGTATGGGTTCGAGTCACTTCTGGGGTGTGAGTTTTCAGTTGCATATTGTCCTGGGGACCATTCAGGCTTGTTCGCACATATATATATATATATATACACACACACACACACCTGCTTGATGGGGTTCTGGGAGTTCTTCTACTCCCCAAGCCCGGCCTGAGGCCACGCTTGACTTGGGAGAGCTTAATCCACCAGGCCACAGTAGAGGGCAGTATTAGAATTACATCGTCCAGGTCTTTACCCTGGTTACTTTCATCTCTGTACTGTAGGTTGACCCATGCAGTACAGCACTGGAAGGAACTGCAGTACAGTGAGTACTACACTGTACAATATATTTTCTAAACACTAAACTGTGTGAAAATAATAAAATAAGAAATACTGGTAAAAATTTATATTATATACAAACTTGAATGTCTGAAAAAAATGGAACCTGGGTTTTACCCAGTTTTTATTCTTAAAAAAAAACTGAGCGAGTTGGATTTAAAAAAAAAATCAAGTTTTTTTACCAACTTGATGTATGCAAATACTTTTTTTTGGCAGGGATATTCCTGCACGGGCCCTACTAAGCCTATGGCTGCCCCGCTGACTAAGCCTATTTGTTATTGAAATACTGCACAGGAAAATTGCTCTTGCTTGCCGACAACGTGCAGATTAACATATAAGTAAAAATTATGGTGATGGGCAAACATAAGAAATACAGTATGTTAAGAATATAAACACATAATGCAATAATATAAGCAGACACTAACTAACAAGTTCTTAAATCACAGAACCTATGTAGATAAAGTCGGGTGTGACTGGAAGAAAGTTACGTCATTTGTTATAAAGAGATAAACATCAAGACGAGGATGGTTGTGAGCTAGGAAGCTTATCTTGAAGTTATCTTGAGATGATTTCGGGGCTTTTTAGTGTCCCCGCGGCCCGGTCCTCGACCAGGCCTCCACCCCCAGGAAGCAGCCCGTGACAGCTGACTAACACCCAGGTACCTATTTTACTGCTAGGTAACAGGGGCATAGGGTGAAAGAAACTCTGCCCACTGTTTCTCGCCGGCGCCTGGGATCGAACCCAGGACCACAGGATCACATGTCCAGTGTCACATGTCGATCACATGTCGGCCGACCGGCTCCATATGAGTACAACGACGGCGTGGACGGTCTGCCAGACACAGACACAGAGGCCTGCAACCCACACTCCCAAGGAGACCCAACACAGACTCGCTCTTAACTAAATTAGCAACGAAAAGCTACTTACCTGAGGAGCGAGGCGAGAAATTAGAATGCCGCACAAGAGGCAGTCAAACTTAAATTTACTATCATTATATGAATCAAGACAATTACGAATTTAACTGTGGCCACATACTATAGAAAAAAATTACAGATTGCGTATTATTCCCCAAATGCATTACAGAACCGTTAGATTTCACTTCTTTTTCAAGCATTCCGAGCAAAGAGTCTCTGGCGACGAAGTACAGGGCGCGAAGTACAGGGCGCGAAGTACAGGGCGCGAAGTACAGGGCGCGAAGTACAGGGCACGAAGTACAGGGCACGAAGTACAAGGCACGAAGTACAGGGCACAAAGTACAGGGCACGAAGTACAGGGCGCGAAGTACAGGGCACGAAGTACAGGGCACGAAGTACAGGGCACGAAGTACAGGCCACGAAGTACAGGGCACCAAGTACAGGGCACGAAATACAGGGCACCAAGTACAGGGCACAAAGTACAGGCCACGAAGTACAGGGCACAAAGTGCCCACTGATCATCGCGAGCCTGTGTGCACTAAAGGCCGCTGAAGCAACCGACACATACAAAGTATACAACAAATATTAATGCTAGTTTAAGAGTATAACCTGTTAACCAACAATTTAAAGTTAATGGGGCAATACAAAATAAGTTAAGGCAATTAAAAAAGCAACAATGTACGTGTGTTATGGAAAATTCAGAGACAACTGTCCCCCCACGTTCCTAGACAGCCGTGTGCTGGTTAGGTCTAATGAACGCTTCAACAGCAACAGCTAGGCCAATATTACCATGTATGTCATGCGTTTTAATTATACAACCACGGTTCATTACACGCGCTCACGGCAGCAGCAGCAGCAGCAGCATCCTGGGCGAGCAGAGACAGGGGCTGACTGACAGAGAAAAGAAATGCATCGTATGTAGGGTAGCGTGACAGGAAGCCTATGCATAGCGGTGTGGGGCAGGCGTCAATCATCCATCTCGCCTCCCAGCCCAACTATACCATCTCATCAAGAGCTGCCAACTGTTGAACTTGCATGTCGCCTGCGACGTCCATCCTTCCCTTCATTTCACACCTCCCTTCCCCCTCATTCCACAACCTATTTTCTACCCAACCCATCCCTTCTTTCCGTAACCCCTCACGCTCTACCTACAGATTTCTCCTCCCCCTTCTCCTCGACGTACATGCGCAGGCTACCCAGTACTATAGTACTCCCCGTGAACCCCTGATAATAACCAGCACACCACAAGGAGCGGCAGACACAGCAGGCAGCACAGAGGAAAGCAAATAGCAACGGATGCTAAACAGACACGTATCCACGGCGCCCAAGCAGACCACGCCGCCGAAATAGAGAGGGAGACCCGGGAAATCCGGTTTACCCAGCTTCTGTAGGTCTGAGTGTCTCATCCTGCCCCTGTAGACTTACTTTCCTAGCGCCCATCATCAGCCAATCACACCTCTCTCCCTCCTAGCCTGCTTTGTTTACCAAATTCCTATGCAGTCAGACCAACAGCATTCAAGCTGCTCCTACAACACCTCCGTGACGCACGGGGTAAAAAAAAATTGCAATAGGTACACCTTACATTTTTGTGGATGGAGAGAAAGCCGTGTTTAGGACCATCTTGTCCCTTCTTGCACACACACAGACAGTCTCGAGTGGCGCTTACCTGAAAAGTGAGAGAAAAACGTGGAATTAGACGATTTATGAAAGTTATAATTTTTAGAACGTGTTGTGTGTGGTAGGGAGCGAGGGGAGGGGGGGTGCAAGAGGAGTCCTGGACCTGCTAGGGGGGGGGGTACATGTTACACTCCCACAGCGTCTCTCACGAAAAACAAACATCTCCTGAGAATCAAGCTCTCGAATCCACGAATTCTTTCATTCTCCTTTTAGGTTGTCGGTTCACCAGCGACATTTTTAAAGCAGACATGCACGCGTATCTCAAGACCATTTACATATTAAAACAAGGGCGTAACGCTTCTCTGTTAAGAGCAGTGTATAATCAATATTGTATTCAAGGTTTGTTTGTATTCAATAGTTTGCTGAAAACAAGTAAACTGATACTTCAAACAGTTTAGCATCGTGGATACCGAACTTTAAATGAGGCAGAAAAACACAAGCTCATGTTATCAGCCTCCTAAACCTCTCAGGCTTTGTATACATGTACGTACAGATAAAAGGCCTTACACAGGTCTAATAAACAAGAGCTAAAGGCCAAGTATAAAACAAACAAATATAATAAGGCATGCTAATTTTATACATACTTTACTGAGTATGTATATATTTTCTCAAAATGTATTGGATACATACAGAGATACATAAACATAAGAACAAATCCACAAGAGCCGTGACGAGGATTCGAACCTGCGTCCGGGAGCATCCCAGACACTGCCTTAATCAATATTGTATTCATACGCGATTTGTTCATTTGATGCATCACGTTAGTGTGATCTCTGTGTGTGTAGTAATACATAAACATACTTTAAGAATATACTTAACTTCAAAGAAAGTGCGCCGGAAAGTTTCTTTTTTAAAAAGTAATTTAAAGTTATGTTGGGAAGTCTAATAATATTAGATGACAGGAATTTCCCAATCGAGTCCTTAACAAAATATAGTGCACCGTTATCGCAGTTAGTGCACTCCTAGTGTTCATTATAACTTTTGAACAAAGACCCTGAACATGCTTAGACCTGAATTCCATTAGAGCTATTTACTGACAGTAGTCCCCCCTCCCCCCCTCTCTGAAAGACAGACGTTGAACTAGGCCTAATTTGCTAAGAAGCGACAAAAAAGCATGAACATAGTCTAGACCTATAGATACGATGCTCCGTGTGAAGGCTTGGCGCTTTCTCCTGATAATACCCTCCCTTCCCTCCATATGAAGGCATGGCGCTTTCCCCTGATAATTACCTCCCTTTCCTCCGTGTGAAGGCTTGGCGCTTTCTCCTGATAATTCCCTCCCTTTCCTCCGTGTGAAGAATAGGAAGAGAAAAATATTACTTTCCCAGACACTTCATCTTCACCTAAAGGACTGGCCGACCTCTCACAGTGTTCAAAAGAGAACTTTATTAACACCTTGAAAGGATATTTTTACCAACCAGGCTGTGATTTATACTTCAGGCGTCCAACAGCCTGGTTGACCAGATCACCAACCAGGAGGCCTGGTTAGAGACCGGGCCGCGCGGACGTTGATCCTAGGAGTCATCGAAAAGTAACCGAAAGGTAAGGTGCATACAACGAGTAGATAAGCCTACTTGAGGGCAGTGTTATTGAACCACAGCCCCGCTCCTGTGCCAGGTAAGTCCCCTACGGGCTCACCATAGCCCGTGCTACTTAGAATCTACCCCCCCATCCCTTCTCTCCCCACTCAACTGCTCTCCCACCTCACCCATCTCCGTGTGCTCCCCCCCCCCTCCTTCTTATCCCAACTCGGCCACCTTTTGCGGCCGGTTTAATCGGAGGTAAACCGGCCAAAAAGCTCGTGTTTTCTTTACAAACACCATCTGAATACGGCGGCTGTCATCGTTTTCTGTCAGCAGCTCTTAACCTTCCCTCCCCCCTGCACCATCCCCCCCCCTGCTCCCCCCCCCATGCTCCACACCCCCCCTCTTGCCACCACCAGCCCGCCTCTGCCTCTTCCACTGACGTAGTTTTTACCAATGGCTTGGCATTTCGTTGAACATTTTTTTCCCCAAGTTCATATTTTTTTTTAATTTTGGTGCAGTTGGAGGCAGTCTTGATCCTTTACTCGGCTCTTTCAACGTTAAATTTAAGACACGATTACTCCACGATCGTCCACGTTTCTCTCTTCCGCTCTAAAGTGTGGCTTGGTTTTACACTCGGTTCTAAATATCAATTTGTGTTCGCCTTCCATTACTAGTGCTGGAGTGTTGAATGTGTTGAGAATGAACCTCATACTATGTCTCGGTCTCATATTATCTTAATTATCTTAATTATCATACTATAAACCTTATGTCGCGGGGACACTAAAGCCCCGAAATCATCTCAAGATAACTCAAGATATACTACTATGACCCAGGTGATGCTACTCTCAAAAACACAAATATTATAACCTGCGAAGGATGATATCCACCGTTATTATTTATGTGTGTAGATGAGACATGAGAATACATAATACTGCTGCGAGTAGTGACCTTGAAGACACGTTTTTCTCGGCGTAGGCTGCATTAGGTTATACTTTGTTAATACTCTTGAGCCTAATTAGAAATGTGTAAATCCATCAATATTATGCCAAGGTCACTCACATTTGACGAATGGTTTCGCAATGTCTGCGGTTATTATTTTGGAGTTAGGGTGCACTGTTAGAGCTTGTCTAACAGTGCACCCAGAAACATTTAACGCTCGCCTAACATCTACGAAAAAACACGAGTCTCTGGTAAATGCTGGAAAGAGCATACAGATGTAAAAAAGGATAAAAACGACCCCCCAAAAATAAGAGGGGGGGTGGGGTGGAGATGGGTTCAGAACCACTATACAACCAGCATATAAGGAACCTCCAACACGGAGATCAAAGATGAACGACACGTGAATGAAGCAGGAAATTAGAAATTTTAAGATACGGACAAGATAGCTGTGAGAGGAAGAGAAAATATAGGAAAGAAGGTGGGGGGGGGAGGGATGGGAGGGGTTGGTAGATGGATGTGTGTGTACTCACCTAGTTGTGCTTGCGGGGGTTGAGCTCTGGCTCTTTGGTCCCGCCTCTCAACCATCAATCAACAGGTGTACAGGTTCCTGAGCCTATTGGGCTCTATCATATCTACACTTGAAACTGTGTATGGAGTCAGCCTCCACCACATTGCTTCCTAATGCATTCCATTTGTCAACCACTCTGACACTAAAAAAGTTCTTTCTAATATCTGTGTGTGTGTGTGTGTGTGTGTGTGTGTGTGTGTGTGTGTGTGTATGTGTGTGTGTGTGTGTGTGTGTGTGTGTGTGTGTGTGTGTGTGTGTGTGTGTGTATAATGGGGAGGCCAGAGTGCATTTCAGGCTGAGTTAGTAAATAATCCAATTCCATTTAAAACTGGTTTTTCGCACATGTTTTCTCACGACACGCTTCTGTAATTTGTTCCTTCAACGCGCTGATAAGTGTGAAATCACGTCAACCGCCCATATAAAGGCTTCTAGGCTCCAGTTGGCTCCTGGTTCACCCTGTTCCTTACATAGTAGTTGCTTAGCATTAAAGTTAGTTTATTCCTAATAGATACAAATAATCTAATCAAATAAGTGAATGCCTAAGGGCAGGCTTCACATTGAGTATAAAAACTCTTATACGTTACTCGGAACATAAATGGCATTCATTATGGTCACTAGCGCGCGCGCGCGCGAGAGAGAGAGAGAGAGAGAGAGAGAGAGAGAGAGAGAGAGAGAGAGAGAGAGAGAGAGAGAGAGAGAGAGAGAGAGAGAGAGAGAGAGAGAGAGAGAGAGACAGAGAGAGAGAGACAGAGAGAGAGAGACAGAGAGAGAGAGACAGAGAGAGAGAGACAGAGACAGAGAGAGAGAGACAGAGAGAGAGAGACAGAGAGAGAGACAGAGAGAGAGAGACAGAGAGACAGAGACAGAGAGAGAGAGACAGAGAGAGAGAGACAGAGAGAGAGAGACAGAGACAGAGAGAGAGAGACAGAGAGAGAGACAGAGAGAGAGAGACAGAGAGACAGAGACAGAGAGAGAGAGACAGAGAGAGAGAGACAGAGAGAGAGAGACAGAGAGAGAGAGAGACAGAGAGAGACTTATAAGACTAAACCGAAAAATAGGTTTTGGAATATGGAAACTAGACTAGGCAACAATAATAACAAAAATTAATAAAGACACGAAATAATACTAATATAGCATAACATCGATAACAAACTACAACACAATGAATTGGGAGTGAAAAGAACGAACAATAATCCCAACATAGAACCTGGAATACAAATATGGCCACAAGATTGACAATCTTAAATGTCTCAACATCACCAAGAAGAAAAAATAACTGAGGGAATAACTGAGGTTCGAAAGATGAGATGAGAAGAGGTGGTGGTGTAACAAACTAGGCTGTTGTAAGAATTATTCCAGAAGGTTCCAGAAGTTCGAGTAGGGACCTGACCTCTCAACAACGCCCAGTCCCCTGGGAATTAGCAGGTCTGAGTCACAAATGGCGGGCATCTTTGTTCATAGCTGCGTATAATGAACCATCCTATAGTATTCAGTAATTTAGAGAAAATTAGCCTTTATTCATTTTGCATTAAAATTGTATTGTATAATAGTACTGGATACAATATCAAGAGTATTCTAATTATTGAGTTTAAGTCACCATCAGTGACGTCACGAATCAGATCTAACTTTTAAGGCGGAGTGACCGGCGGTCATAGGTCATCAGGGGTTGACAGGTCTACTATTTCTCAAAGTTTTAATAACCATTTTTGTGATCGGGAACAGCTCTGCCGTTAGATGTTTGTAATTTAATTCAGTAAAATAATTCAACCAGTCTGGATCAATTAAGTACAACAGAGGTTAATTGTTATAACTTAAACCTTGCTAGTAACTGGGTAGGACTTTGACTAGGCGGAAGGATACAATACTCTGTCTGGGGTAGTCCAGACAAGGAAAAAATCAGTGTGATCTGCCGAGCAGCTGGGAGAGGTCAAAACATCTTACCTCTCCCCAAGACCAGCCCAACACCGAGAGCTGGAAAACATAGAGGTATAGTTGCTATGGTTATGTATAGAAATAGTCTTCTCATTTGCCATTCAGGTCAAGTAGGGAGTGTTAAAGTGATAGGGAGTGAACACATTTAGATTTTGTTTTAGTTTTCTTTTAATAAATTAAATTTGTTATTAATTTGCATTTTATTGTTTCCATTTGGTTATGTGTAAACTTGTCCTGGTCACGTGGTCCACACGAGGTAGAGTTGCATTGGGCGCCGATTCTAACATCGGATCGGAATTCATCATCCCCATCTAATTAATTCCACACTCAAGTTTCCGAGGTTATAAACTACTAGTGGGGATCAAGCCCCAAGGTTGATTAATTAGCGTGATCGATCCAGACCTCGATCATTGCTCTGTAGAGCTGGTCTGGTGGTGGCAGCATAGAGGCGACTCTAGGGTTTTGCTCAGAGCTTAGGTCACGTCATACTGGGTGTAGAATCCTAAGTCGGTCAATCGTCTTAGGACCACGTGGCGTGGAGTTGGCTTTGGTAAAAGTTTTGGAGTCCCTTGGTAGAGAATAATAAGTAAGAATACGGGTAGAGGGAGTAGAAAGAAGGAAGTAAAGAGAGAGGAACCCCAAACTCGTGTTACAATGGTGCACAGCGGTGGTTTCAACAATTTTGTTTGAAATTGTTGAAAGGCTCACGCGTCTAGCCGTTCGAACACGTGCGCGGATGCTAAGGAGACAGCCGCGGGCCAGGATTAGCAGTGCGCCCCACAAGTGCGTTTGAGTGGGGATTGGCGAATCTTGGGTCATGCGGGCTGATATGATTAAGGTTTAGTTAGTAAGATTAGGCTGTTAAAATAGATTTATTGAAAAGGAGACCGCTCCGAGTTGATTGGACTGGGTACCATACTCGACCCATTGCAATTAATTCAGAGGTGTTGGGAGCCGCCATACTCTCAACAGCAGTTCCTTGAGGGCTGTCGGGGGCGGATATATCTATGGGACGCCAGTAGATAGTCCGAGGGCGTTATTAGACGACCCAAAACGCTAGGAAAAACGTAATCCGTGAAGGGCGTTGCGGCCTCCGAGGGACGGACTAGTAACCTACCTAGCAGCGATTCAACAACTAAGTGATCGCACACTTAGTGGAGGTTGAGTCGTCCCTAGTCATAATTGTTGCTGAAAGCTGCGTGTCGCTCTGTTGGAACCTAGATGGTGTGGCCTCTAGGCTAGGTGTGGTACGGCGAGCCGGTAAGGACAATTATAGGATTAAGTCGAGTGCATTTTTTTAATTAAGTATACTTAAATTTATAAAGTAATTTCCGTTTATTTGCGTTGTTCTAGATTAATTTTTTTCCCCTAAATTCAATCCCCGGTTAAAAAAAATTTTTTTATCAAAGTGTTTAGCATTTTCTTGCATATTAGGCTAAGTGCGTACGTTAAGTTTTGTTATTCCCTATTGTATTAGTCTAAGTCAGAGGCGTTGTTGCTAGAGTGTAGTTAATCCTCTGGACTTAGGGCTATGTGTCGGTCACGATAGATAAGTGAAGGAGTTTAAGGGATAGTAAGTTGCGTGTAAATGTTATTTGTCCGTGGAATATTTCTAAGTATTTTGGGATAAGTTTTCGGCTAAGTCAATGTCGGAAAGTCGTTAACTGTAATTAATTTGTATTCGTGGGTCACGTGTATGATCTGGGCGTCATTAGGATTCTCCAGTCGACGCGAGTGATAGCTTATAGTTGTTACCAGTAAGACGGTAGAATTGTGTTTGTAGACTTAGAATTCTGTTTTCAGTAGAAACGTAGGTGGAAAATTTTCTAAGTCCAGCTTGGGCTAGAATCTGACTGTTTGGCGGAAATTCTAATTTTCAGGTTTCGTGTATATTCTGGGGTCAGTATTACTCTCTAGTGCGCGCAAGGGACGTAATTCGGTTCGTAAAACATTAAACAGTGATAATTACATTTTTGCCGAATTTAGTTATTTTTCGAGAAAATCGTGTCGTAATTTTGTCAGAGTCCATTTGAGGTGAAAAACGGGTTTAGGTTTCTCTCTCTTTACTTCCTTCTTTCTACTCCCTCTACCCGTATTCTTACTTATTATTCTCTACCAAGGGACTCCAAAACTTTTACCAAAGCCAACTCCACGCCACGTGGTCCTAAGACGATTGACCGACTTAGGATTCTACACCCAGTATGACGTGACCTAAGCTCTGAGCAAAACCCTAGAGTCGCCTCTATGCTGCCACCACCAGACCAGCTCTACAGAGCAATGATCGAGGTCTGGATCGATCACGCTAATTAATCAACCTTGGGGCTTGATCCCCACTAGTAGTTTATAACCTCGGAAACTTGAGTGTGGAATTAATTAGATGAGGATGATGAATTCCGATCCGATGTTAGAATCGGCGCCCAATGCAACTCTACCTCGTGTGGACCACGTGACCAGGACAAGTTTACACATAACCAAATGGAAACAATAAAATGCAAATTAATAACAAATTTAATTTATTAAAAGAAAACTAAAACAAAATCTAAATGTGTTCACTCCCTATCACTTTAACACTCCCTACTTGACCTGAATGGCAAATGAGAAGACTATTTCTATACATAACCATAGCAACTATACCTCTATGTTTTCCAGCTCTCGGTGTTGGGCTGGTCTTGGGGAGAGGTAAGATGTTTTGACCTCTCCCAGCTGCTCGGCAGATCACACTGATTTTTTCCTTGTCTGGACTACCCCAGACAGAGTATTGTATCCTTCCGCCTAGTCAAAGTCCTACCCAGTTACTAGCAAGGTTTAAGTTATAACAATTAACCTCTGTTGTACTTAATTGATCCAGACTGGTTGAATTATTTTACTGAATTAAATTACAAACATCTAACGGCAGAGCTGTTCCCGATCACAAAAATGGTTATTAAAACTTTGAGAAATAGTAGACCTGTCAACCCCTGATGACCTATGACCGCCGGTCACTCCGCCTTAAAAGTTAGATCTGATTCGTGACGTCACTGATGGTGACTTAAACTCAATAATTAGAATACTCTTGATATTGTATCCAGTACTATTATACAATACAATTTTAATGCAAAATGAATAAAGGCTAATTTTCTCTAAATTACTGAATACTATAGGATGGTTCATTATACGCAGCTATGAACAAAGATGCCCGCCATTTGTGACTCAGACCTGCTAATTCCCAGGGGACTGGGCGTTGTTGAGAGGTCAGGTCCCTACTCGAACTTCTGGAACCTTCTGGAATAATTCTTACAACAGCCTAGTTTGTTACAGTGGTTTTCAGGAGGAAGAGGAGGAGGTGCACAATGACAGCCCCTTTCAAAGCTGGAGAAATTGCTGACCTGGAGAGCGTGCAGAGATCCTTTACTGCTAGAACCCACACAGTAAAACATCTAAACTATTGGGAGCGACTAAAATGCCTAAATCTGTATTCTCTTGAGCGCAGGCGGGAGAGTTACATGATAATTTACATGTCGAACTAGTAGAGGGGCTGGTCCCAAACCTGCACACAGAAATAACATCACATGAGACCAGGAGACATGGCAGGATGTGCAGAATACTCCCGTTGAAGAACAGAGGTGCAACAGGTACTCTGAGAGTGAACTCTATCAATATCAGAGGCCCCGAGACTGTTCAACACGCTTCCACTACACATGAGGGACATTAACTGTCCGACCCCTCACAGTGTTCAAGAGAGAACTGGATAAGCCCCTCCAAAGGATACCTGATCAACCAGGCTGTGATACATACGTCAGGCTGCGAGCAGCCGCATCCAACAGCCTGGTTGACCAATCCAGCAACCAGGAGGCTTGGTCGAGGACCCAGCCCCTGGGACGCTAAGCTCCGAAATCATCGCAAGGTAACCTCAGGGTAAGGAGGTGGTGGTGGTGATTTTCAGGAGGAAGAGGAGGAAGGAAGGACAGGGGCGGGACAGAAGGTCGTGTTATTCATTATTCATCACCACCATTAGCCGCGGTCATCGCCATGAACACGCCCGTGACCCCCAGCTAATGAGAATATATTGATCACTCTCCAGCGTTAGTGTCACAGGCCCCCAACAGCGCTACGCTGGGACGTCTTCCTGCTGGAGAGATGGTCAACAACATCATCCATGCACCACAAAGGTTCCCCCATTCTCACTACAATCCCCTCCACCCCCATTCAATCCCCTCCACCCCCATTCAATTGCCTCCACCCCATTTAATCCCCTCCACCCCCTATTCAATCCCCTCCACCCCCATTCAGTCCCCTCCATCCCCCATTCAATCCCCTTCACCCCCATTCAATCCCCTCCACCCCCATTCAATCCCCTCCACCCCCCATACAATCCCCTCCACCCCTATTCAATCGCCTCCACCCCCATTCAATCGACTCCACCCCCATTCAATCGCCTCCACCCCCATTCAGTCCCCTCCATCCCCCATTCAATCCCCTCCACCCCCATTCAATTGCCTCCACCCCCTTTAATTCCCTCCACCCCCCATTCAATTGCCTCCACCCCATTTAATCCCCTCCACCCCCATTCAATTGCCTCCACCCCATTTAATCCCCTCCACCCCCCATTCAATTGCCTCCACCCCATTTAATCCCCTCCACCCCCATTCAATCCCCTCCTCCCCCATTCAATCGCCCCTTTACCCATTCCCTCCACTTCACCCTCACAATCTCCCAGCAGACAACGCAAGGACCAACACCACCATAATACCCACTAGGGGGGGGGGTCAGAATTATAAGGTCAAAGTCCCTATAGCGCAGTGGTATCACACTCACCTCACGCCTCGCAAGACATTTCGGCAAGGTTAACTGGGTCCCCAACCTTAACTGTTAGTCCCTGTTCACTCAACAGTAACTGGGGACGTGGTTGGAAACAGATTACCGGGTCGTGGTCCAGGGGGAGATTCAGATGCGTAAGATTTAATATGAACTATGGGAAGGAATAGCTTTAAGTTGAACTGTCTAACAGAAGTCAGAAATCATCTACTCATATGCTGTGATTCATACGTCAAGATGCGAACAGCTGCGTCTAACAGCCTGGGTGACCAGACCAACATGCAAGAGAGTTGGTCGGAGACCGGCCCGTGGGTGCAATGATCCCCGTAACTACAACATGGTAAATATAAGAACCACCATCCACAGCCATACCATCACCCCTCCCCTCCACCATCACCCTCCCCACCACCATCACCCCTCCCCACCCCCATCACCCCTCCCCACCACCATCACCCTCCCCACCACCATCACCCCTCCCCACCACCATCACCCCTCCCCACCACCATCACCCTCCCCACCACCATCACCCCTCCCCACCACCATCTCCCCTCCCCCACCACCATTGGTCTTTCCAGATTATATTTTAAATATGCAAAAGAATTCCCACATGGCCATTCAGACGTACATAACACTTTCGTTTCTCATCCAACCTTTATTCCCTCCCAGTTCTGTTCTGCGTTGGCACATTATATAAATATGACCGATAGAAATAAAAAATACAACAAAATTGCCGATATAAAATCAACTAAAACACAAAATAAAAAAAAAATTGCCGATATAAAATATAAAAAACTGCCGATAATAATAAAAATATAACCCAAAAAAATGGCTTCCATTATCATTACAAAAACAATGACGAGAAAAAATCTATTTCAATTATGTTCACCAAGCACGCAGCCTAGCGAGCGACCTTATTAATGATCCAGGGGGTAATAAATATCTTTATTCAGTAGGTTTTTCACACAGGCTCGGGTAGACCAGGTAAACATTCCGGTACTCTGACACTCGCGGCCTTCACTCTGGCACTAAGAGTGGTGAGTAAGTGCAACTAGAAAAGCACATGGTTGAAGTTACTTTCATCTAGGACAAGAAACAGTGGGATCGAGGGGGTGGGGGGTGGGGAGGGGAGATTCAGTGCATTCGACGATCGGCAGTTAAGGCAGGGCCCAAACGCTGAAACTAGGTCCTGTAAGCTGTTTAGCACGTATGTACACACACACACACACACACACACACACACACACACACACTCAAGGAATTGATTGGGAATCAAGGAATCCCCATGGAGGGGACGAAACGTGGGGAGCAAAATTAGTAGATGTTATAGACAGGAATTTCCTGACACAACATGTGAAGGAAGACACAAGGGAAAGAGGAGGAGATGCACCGAGCCTATTAGACCTGATTTTCACCCAGAACGTAGAAGATATCGAGAATTTAGAGCATGAAATACCTCTAGGGGCCAGTGACCATTGTGTCCTAGTCTTTGACTACATGATGGAATTCAAACTTATGACCATGGGACAAGAGATCTGGGAAAGGAGAGCTGACTACAGGAAAGGGGACTATATGAGGATAAGGGACTATCTGGGTGAAGTGCAGTGGGAGGAAGAAATTAGAGGAAAAACAGTCCAAGATATGATGGACCTAGTCATACAGAAATGCCAGGAGGCCGAAGAGAGATTTATACCAACGGTAAAGGGAAAAAATAAGAAGGAATATAATAACCCATGGTTTAATAGACAGTGTCAGGAAGCAAAAATGGCCAGCAGGCGGGAGTGGAGGAAGTACAGAAGACAAAGAACAGAGGACAACAGAAGCAGATACAACAGAGCTAGGAACGATTACATTAACATAAGACGAACATCGGAAAGGGACTATGAGAACGATATTGCAATCAAAGCGAAAAAACAACCTAAGTTACTACACAGTCATATAAGAAGAAAAATGTCGGTGAACGACCAAGTGACAAGACTAAGGAAGACAGAGGGGGCATATACTGAAAGTGACAAGGAAATCTGCGAGGCACTGAATGCCAGTTTCCATGGAGTGTTCACTACCGAGCCTGAGCAGCTCCCATTGTTGGAAGGGGTTACCCTAGATGAAAGACTATCAGATATAGAGGTGACAGCAGAGGAGGTAATGAAACAGTTGACAACTCTAGATGCAACTAAAGCAGTTGGACCAGACAAAGTATCACCGTGGATACTATAAGAAGCAGCACAGGCCCTCAGCGTGCCTCTGGCAATGATCTTTAATGAGTCACTTATGTCAGGAGAATTGCCCAGTTGCTGGAAGAAGGCAAATGTCGTGCCGATCTTCAAGAAAGGAGATAGGGAGGAGGCACTTAACTACAGACCTGTATCACTGACAAGCATCCCCTGTAAAATACTGGAAAGAATAATTAGGCAACGACTGGTTGCACACCTGGAGAACATTAGGTTTGTGAACAAACATCAACATGGGTTCTGGACAGGGAAATCATGCCTAACAAACCTTCTGGAATTCTATGATAAAATAACGAGGATAAGACAGGACAGAGATGGTTGGGCAGACTGCATATTTCTGGACTGCCAAAAAGCCTTTGATACAGTACCGCACATGAGACTGCTGTTCAAGCTCGAGAGGCAGGCGGGGGTGGGGGGAAAGGTCCTAGAATGGATAAGGAACTACCTAACAGGAAGGAGCCAAAGAGTTACGGTAAGGGGCGAGAAGTCGGACTGGCGAACAGTAACAAGTGGAGTACCACAAGGATCGGTGCTGGGACCAATTCTATTTCTTGTATATGTTAACGACATGTTTACAGGCGTAGAGTCCTACATGTCGATGTTTGCGGATGATGCAAAGTTGATGAGAAGAGTTGTGACAGATGAGGATTGCAGGATCCTCCAAGAGGACCTGAACAGATTGCAGAGATGGTCAGAGAAATGGCTACTAGAATTCAACACGAGCAAATGTAAAGTTATGGAAATGGGACTAGGAGATAGGAGACCAAAGGGACAGTACACAATGAAGGGGAACAGCCTACCTGTAACGACGCGTGAAAGAGACCTGGGGATGGACGTAACACCTAATCTATCTCCTGAGGCACATATTAATAGGATAACGACAGCAGCGTACTCTACACTGGCAAAAGTTAGAACATCATTCAGAAACCTAAGTAAGGAGGCATTTAGGGCGCTTTACACTGCCTACGTAAGGCCAGTCTTAGAGTATGCCGCCTCATCATGGAGTCCCCATCTGAAGAAGCATATAATGAAACTGGAAAAGGTTCAGAGGTTTGCAACGAGACTCGTCCCAGAGCTACGAGGGATGGGGTATGAAGAGCGCCTGAGGGAACTGTGCCTTACGACACTAGAAAGAAGAAGGGAGAGGGGGGACATGATAGGAACGTATAAGATACTCAGAGGAATTGACAGAGTGGACATAGACGAAATGTTCACACGGAATAGTAACAGAACGAGAGGACATGGATGGAAGCTTGAAACTCAGATGAGTCACAGAGATGTTAGGAAGTTTTCTTTTAGCGTGAGAGTAGTGGGGAAATGGAATGCACTTCAGGAACAGGTTGTGGAAGCAAATACTATTCATAATTTTAAAACCAGGTATGATAGGGAAATGGGACAGGAGTCATTGCTGTAAACAACCGATGCTCGAAAGGCGGGATCCAAGAGTCAATGCTCGATCCTGCAGACACAACTAGGTGAGTACAACTAGGTGAGTACACACACACACACACACACACACACACACACACACACACACACACACACACACACACACAAACTAGGTCCTGTAAGCTGTTAAGCATGCAGAAAGTGGTGGAGGCTGACTCCATACACAGTGCCAAGTGTAGATATGATAAGAACTCAATAGGCTCAGGAACCTGTACACCAGTTGATGGACAGTTGAGAGGCGGGACCAAAGAGCCAGAGCTCAACCCCCGCAAGCACAAATATGTGAGTACACACACACAGCCGTCATAAGCGCACATACAAGCCAGAATGGACCCCACGCACAATCCCTCCTACACACATACTGGCTAGTTCATTCTTATCTAGTTTCAGATGCAGCATTTCTCAAGTATGTTTTTATTCCCCCTTCCTTCATCTCCTTACATATCCATCATCATTCGATTCTTCATAATTTCATCCTCAACCAACCTAAAATCCTTCAAACCCGACAAAGACAAGACACATCATCTTTTACAGACAGTGCTGGGATCTTGAGAGCACAAACCACTAAAGACGTGGGAACCATCTTGGCTCATTCAAACAGATTTCCAATGGGCCCACAGATATTATATGATCAACAAAAAGATGCTATATGATCAACAAAAAGATATTATATGATCAACAAAAAGATACTATATGATCAACAAAAAGATAGTATATGATCTACAAAAAGATACTATATGATCAACAAAAAGATACTATATGATCAACAAAAAGATACTATATGATCAACAAAAACAAGGTAAAACCCATGCACTATAAACAAACAAACGAAGAAATAAATTGGAGCGTATAAAACATACAATCAATCCATATCATAAAATAGAAGGGAAGCGTAGAGAACTTAGGTCTACGTTTTATGGATAAAAATAGAGTAACTCGACTTCAAGAAAAACTATACAGGCCTTTGATTTGAAATTCAACAAATCAATGAAGGTATTCCCAGTCCTTAACCATAACTGGAAGGAAACTTTCTTAGAAAGGTGTGTGTATATATATATATATATATATATATATATATATATATATATATATATATATATATATATATATATATATATATATATATATATATATGCAAACAAGCCTGAATGGTCCCCAGGACTATATACAACTGAAAACTCACACCCCAGAAGTGACTCGAACCCATACTCCCACAACTGGTATGTACTGGGACGCCTTAATCCGCTTGACCATCACGACCGGACATAAGGAAGTGATAGCCGAGGCTATATGAACCACTTCCCCGCCGGCACTCGGATGGTAATCTTGGGCATAGCATTTTATCAAATCACCTCATTCTTTGGGGCACACGTGAGGAACACAAATAGCCCCAAAGAATGAGGTGATTTGATAAAATGCTATGCCCAAGATTACCATCCGAGTGCCGGCGGGGAAGTGGTTCATATAGCCTCGGCTATCACTTCCTTATGTCCGGTCGTGATGGTCAAGCGGATTAAGGCGTCCCTGTACATACCAGTTGTGGGAGTATGGGTTCGAGTCACTTCTGGGGTGTGAGTTTTCAGATATATATATATATATATATATATATATATATATATATATATATATATATATATATATATATATATATATATAAAACTAAAAATTCCACATCCCAGAAGGATTCGAACCTAGACAGCCAGGAGCACTATGCACCATGGCGTACCCGGTTCTTTAACCACTCGACCAACCGTGACTGTTCAAAAGACATTGGTAGCCGAGGCTATTTCCCCAACAACCCAACAGCACTTGGTGATAAGCTTGGGCATAGATATTTCATCGAATCACCTCACTTTGTGGAGCCACGTGAGCAACACAAATGCGAACAAGCTTGAATGGTCCCCAAGCCAATATGCAACTGAAAACTCCACACCCCAGAAGGATTCGAACCCAGACAGCCAGGAGCACTATGCACCTTGGCGTACCGGTTCTTCAACCAATCGACCAACCGTGACTTGTTAGCATTGTGAATATGTGGCTACGTTTGTGGGAAAAAAAAAACTGCCAATTCTAAATGAAACACACAACGAAAATAAGATACGTTTAAATAGTCATGAATACACGTTTTCGATTTCAATTCCATGTGAAGATGCATTCTCTAGATCCAGGTTAAATCAAAATCAATTACAGCCAAAAATATGCCCAAATTACCATTGGGTTACTTTGCTCAATAATTAAAGTAACCTTAGATTTATAATTATAGGTTTATGAAATTTCTGTCAATTTGTAATCATTACAATGAGGCTTTCTCAAGATAGGTCCAATATCTGTACTGTAGTATATATGTAGTCGATTCAGGGAGCTACGAACCCCGACCTGGGACCAGGGGCCAGATTCACGAAAGCACTTACGAACCTGTCCATCTTTTCTCAATCTTTGGCGGCTTTGTTTCCAATTCGTAAACAGTTAATAAGCTCCGAAGCACCAGGAGGCTGTTTATAACAATAACAACAGTTGAATGGGAAGTTTTCATGCTTGTAAACTGTTTAATAAATGTAACCAAAGCCGTCAAAGATTGAGGAAAGATGTACACGTTCGTAAGTGCTTACGTGAATCTGGCCCCTGGCTTGTCTGATAGCTTCATCTGGAAGCACAGATTGGAAAAAAAAGTATTTACTACTGGCTTAGGTCTAAACTTTCAATTGCAGTCATACATTTGCTGATGAAATAAAAGAATTTCATGTGTAAAATCAATAGGCGTTCAAGATATTGAATATAATTATTAAAAACCTATCACACGAAAGGAACACTAAAAAATTACAAAATCAAATGGTATCCGTATCTGGGAGACCGTTGATAAACTGAATAACAACAAGATTAGGCCGGATACAATACCTGGATAAGACAATACCTGCATAAGACAATACCTGCATAAGACAATTCTTGGATAAGACAATACCTAGATAAGACAATACCTGCATCAGGCAATACCTGCATAAGACAATACCTACATAAGACAATACCTGCATAAGACAATACCTGCATAAGACAATACCTGCATAAGACAATACCTGCATAAGACAATACCTGCATAAGACAATACCTGCATAAGTCAATACCTGCATAAGACAATACCTGCATAAGACAATACCTGCATAAGTCAATACCTGCATAAGTCAATACCTGCATAAGTCAATACCTGCATAAGACAATACCTGCATAAGACAATACCTGCATAAGACAATACCTGGATAAGACAATATCTGGATAAGACAATACCTGCATAAGACAATACCTGCATAAGACAATACCGGCCAACGTTTAAGACACAAGTACCTCCCCAGAAGGGGAATCCTGCAGCACATTAGGCTAGCCTAACTGCACCATTTAGGGTTGGCGAAATTATAGACCTGGAGAACGTGTAGAGATCATTAAGCCAAACCTGGCCTTATCCATTCACTTAAATGACTAAACTGCTGGGAACGCTGTTGAGAGATACGTCATAATCTAGCCTAAGTAGTAGCCCGTGTCCTCGGCTCACACTCGAGAACCCAGGGTTCGATCCCCGTACGGGTCAAAGACGGTTGGGCATATTTCCTTTCACCTGATCCTATACTGACCTAGCAGTAAATAAGTGTCCAGGAGTTAAGCAACTGTAGTGGGTTGCATTCTAAGGAAGGTCAGTCGCTTGATTGAGGGGGACGGGGGGGGGGGGAGACTTTGATAAGCCTAAAAAGCTTCCTTTTCCCCTGACCAAAGATGAGGAACCATCTGAACATTATTAAAAAACCATAAGGCACAGAACAATGTGCGAAACAAAGTGCAAATGACCAAAATGGAGGCCTGGTCGACGACCGGACCGCGGGGTCGCTAAACCTCGAAATCACCTCAAGGTAACCTCAAGGTGACATAACTGTACCTTCAAAGTGTCGATAAACGCCTACAGTGTTTCCCTGACCAGCCGGAGTAAGATGTTTAGGCGTGCCTCAACCTGAGCTACCAAAACTAACGTTAACAATGTGGCTGGCTGTTAGAAGCTGTGTCGAGTATGTGACCCCTGGAGCCAAGCACAGGTTGGTACAAGGTAAGTAGGTAGAATACTGTAATCCCTGACAGCACCTTACAGCCACCCTTGGTATTTTATAACAACTTGCAGCATACACTAACCCCTTGCAGCATACCCAACTCCCTGCAACATAACCCATCTAAATACTTGCAGCCTCCCTAATCATCCGCAGCATACCCAGCCACCCGCAGCATACCCAACCACCACCAGCAAACATCAACCACCAGCAGCAGCATATCCAACCACCACCAGCAGCATACCCCCCAACCACCACCAGCATACCCCAACCAATGTTGTATTCCTCTATTTTTGGGTTACAATCCCACCAGAAGTACATTAAGAGTGCTGTATGAACGGGCTAGTTATTAGGACTGCAGAATACTGCGAAATCAGTATATGCTCAATCCTCTAAATGCACCGCATTTATGAGAAGCTGGCGGCAACTTGAATGACCCGTTATGACTGGAAGCTAATGGTCGAAAGATAGTTATGGCAAACTGAGGCCCAATGGTGAGGGGTGTCTGTCTCAAAGAGGACCAGAGAGAATGTCACAGATGTGGCCAGAGACGACTTCTTGGAGAGACGACGGTGGAAAGGCAGTTCTAATCTGCACTTCATCATGAGAAGTCTACAAGTTTTGCCATAGGTGTTTACGCACCATGATGCGAACTGACGAACATTACTTCCCGCTGGAGTGGTTTGACATGGTGGAACGTGAGACAAGGAATTGTGCGTACTATGTCTTTGCTGTTATGAGGTGACTAACTTGGGGCGAGTAATTTGAGAGATCAGCTTGATCTCCGGAGTCTTGGATTGTGTGAGGACTGGTGCCGCAGCCACTCGTAGCATGTCGCAGCCACTCGCAGCATACCGCAGGCACTCGTAGCATCCCACAGCCACTCGTAGCATACCGCAGGCACTCGTAGCATCCCACAGCCATTCGTAGCATACCGGAGGCACTCGTAGCATCCCTCAGCCACTCGTAGCATCCCGCAGGCACTCGTAGCATCCCACAGCCACTCGTAGCATCCCACATCCACTTGTAGCATACCACAGCCACTCGTAGCATACCACAGCCACTCTTAGCATCCCGCAGCCACTCGTAGCATACCACAGCCACTCGTAGCATCCCACAGCCACTCGTAGCATCCCACAGCCACTTGTAGCATCCCACAGCCACTCGTAGCATCCCACAGCCACTAGTAGCCTCCCGCAGCTACTCACAGCATCCCACAGTCACTCGTAGCATATCGCAGTCACTCGTAGCATACCACAGCCACTCGTAGCATACCACAGCCACTCGTAGCATACCACAGCCACTCGTAGCATACCACAGCCACTCGTAGTATACCGCAGTCACTCGTAGCATACCACAGCCACTCGTAGCATACCACAGCCACTCGTAGCATACCACAGCCACTCGTAGCATACCGCAGTCACTCGTAGCATACCACAGCCACTCGTAGCATACCGCAGCCACTCGTAGCATACCGCAGCCACTCGTAGCATACCACAGCCACTCGTAGCATACCACAGCCACTCGTAGCATACCACAGCCACTCGTAGCATACTGCAGTCACTCGTAGCATACCACAGCCACTCGTAGCATACCACAGCCACTCGTAGCATACTGCAGTCACTCGTAGCATACCACAGCCACTCGTAGCATACCGTAGTCACTCATAGCATACCACAGCCACTCATAGCATACCACAGCCACTCGTAGCATACCACAGCCACTCGTAGCATACCACAGCCACTCGTAGCATACCACAGCCACTCATAGCATACCATAGCCACTCGTAACATACCGCAGTCACTCGTAGCATACCGCAGTCACTCGTAGCATACCACAGCCACTCGTAGCATACCACAGCCACTCATAGCATACCTCAACAATTCGCTCTGCCTACGCATAATATGGTGCTGGCTCGTATCGACATGTAAGTAATATAAACAAATCATATATATGGTTGGAAACAGACCTCGAACACCTTTCAACTAGAATCCAAACAAAACGCATCTCTAGCAGTCTGAACCATCTAAAAGGAAATTAACAGCAGCTTACAATAGCGAGTCAACTTTCCTGACTCGCTATTTACAGTTTACATCCTAAAAACTTAAAAAACTTCAACATTTTAGAATTATACAATATATACCATTAAAAACAAATGAATCAGAAACATTTGAGAGAAATAAGAATGCAGCATTACGAAAAGCAAATTGTTTGAAAAATAACTATACCTTCAACAATATTATTGAAGAAGGTTTTCCTTATCAAGAAAGTAATTTTTTAAGCAACAGAAAGGAACTAATAAGAAAAAAATTACTTTCTTCCGATTGAGGAGATCCTGATGATGAGACTCCCCAGGGTCCATAGAGCATTAGTTGAGGAGACCTGAAGATGATACACTCCCCAAGGGGTCCATAGAGCAGCAGCTGAGGAGACCCTAAAGATGATACACTCCCCAGGGGTCCATAGAGCAACAGTTGAGGAGACCCTGAAGACGGACCCTGAAGACGATACACTCCCCAGGGGTCCATAGAGCACCGGTTAAGAATCCTCCCCAGCCTAAACGCCCCCCCCCAATCCCTCTGATTCGCCTCCACAAATCATCCTCGCTTTGTCCCCTCGTCTGAATATATCAGATCCCTCAGCTCTGCCTTTCATCCCTCAGCTAAAACCCTTTCTCTATTATATCTCCATAACACACCCACTTCTACCTTGCCTTTCTCCCTCTCTCCCTCCCTCTCTCCAGCGGCGTCCACCCCTTCCCCTCTCACCTCGTATCCAATGCTTCTCCCCTATGTCACTAATTCCCTATCCTTCCTCTCCCTGCCTTTCCTCCCTCAGCCACAACAACACTCTTCCCCCCTTTTATCCTTCTGGGCCATTTTTCACTCCCTCAGTCCTAACATCTGATACCCCCTCCCCTTCCTTGCCTTCACAACGCCCCCCCCTCTCTCTCTCTCTCTCTCTCTCTCTCTCTCTCTCTCCCTTTCCTATATTTAACCATCTCTCTTTTGTCATTTGTACATCAGCTTCCTCTCATTCCTAGTCACTCTTACTTTCCCATATTTGCTATAATTTGTTTTCCCTTTTGTATTTCCCTTCACCACCTACTCCTCCCCCTTCTGCATACTTCTTTCCCCCGCCACCTTCCCTCCTCCTCCCTGTCTTTCAGTTTCACAATTCCAAGAATGTGTTTTTCAACATCCTTTTTTGGCCTGAACCTAGGCAAACCAAAATTGAAATAGAACACTACAGAACCCACTCGACGTATACTGCAAGTATGATACGATCGTGACTTAATCAAGTGGATCCAAGCCGATAAACAAGTAGGTAAAGTGGAAGGAGGAGGAGAGCTTGGCTAAGCCTTCCCCAATCTCACAGGGGGGAAGGAGTCGACACAAACACCTGAACGTCGAGCCGATTACTGCTTTACGACTCTCCATTCTAACCTTCTTTTATGTACTTTCACTTCTTTTTTAACGCTGTCGTTTACAGCCTTCTTGCAGGAAGTGCAGAGCGTCCTTCACTCCCACTGATGCTGCTGGATCCTCTGCTGATGCTGCTGGATCCTCTGTTGATGCTGCTGGATCCTCTGCTGATGCTGCTGGATCCTCTGCTGATGCTGCTGGATCCTCTGCTGATGCTGCTGGATCCTCTGCTGATGCTGCTGGATCCTCTGCTGATGCTGCTGGATCCTCTGTTGATGCTGCTGGATCCTCTGTTGATGCTGCTGGATCCTCTGCTGATGCTGCTGGATCCTCTGTTGATGCTGCTGGATCCTCTGTTGATGCTGCTGGATCCTCTGCTGATGCTGCTGGATCCTCTGTTGATGCTGCTGGATCCTCTGCTGATGCTGCTGGATCCTCTGTTGATGCTGCTGGATCCTCTGTTGATGCTGCTGGATCCTCTGTTGATGCTGCTGATCCTCTGTTGATGCTGCTGGATCCTCTGCTGATGCTGCTGGATCCTCTGTTGATGCTGCTGGATCCTCTGCTGATGCTGCTGGATCCTCTGTTGATGCTGCTGGATCCTCTGTTTCCGCTGCTGCTGTCGATGCTGCCGCTGTTTCTGGTGATGCTGATGGCATAGCCGATGCTGCCGCTACAGGTGATGATGTTTTGAGGAACTCTTGTTATTAAATATACTGCCTCGTTCACTCGCTCAGTGCGGCAAGGAAGACACCGACGCGGAGAATGTCGCCCCGAGGTTGTGTCTCGCCACATTACCTCTTCTTCCACAGAAGCACCCACATTACGGCACATTATTCCCTCAGGTTTATAGTGACGGAGAGCCTCCCACACACACGATCATGCTCTCTGTGTGGGTACTGATGCCAGGTCATGCTCTCTCTGTGTGGGTACTGATGCCAGGTCATGCTCTCTCTGTGTGGTTACTGATGCCAGGTCTTGCTCTCTGTGTGGGTACTGACGCCAGGTCATGCTCTCTCTGTGTGGGTACTGATGCCAGGTCATGCTCTCTCTGTGTGGGTACTGACGCCAGGTCATGCTCTCTCTGTGTGGGTACTGACGCCAGGTCATGCTCTCTGTGTGGGTACTGACGCCAAGTCATGCTCTCTCTGTGTGGGTACTGACGCCAGGTCATGCTCTCTCTGTGTGGGTACTGATGCCAGGTCATGCTCTCTCTGTGTGGTTACTGATGCCAGGTCTTGCTCTCTCTGTGTGGTTACTGATGCCAGGTCTTGCTCTCTGTGTGGGTACTGACGCCAGGTCATGCTCTCTCTGTGTGGGTACTGATGCCAGGTCATGCTCTCTCTGTGTGGGTACTGATGCCAGGTCATGCTCTCTGTGTGGGTACTGATGCCAGGTCATGCTCTCTCTGTGTGGGTACTGACGCCAGGTCATGCTCTCTGTGTGGGTACTGACGCCAGGTCTTGCTCTCTGTGTGGGTACTGACGCCAGGTCATGCTCTCTGTGTGGGTACTGACGCCAGGTCTTGCTCTCTGTGTGGGTACTGACGCCAGGTCATGCTCTCTGTGTGGGTACTGACGCCACGTTATGCTCTCTGTGTGGGTACTGACGCCAGGTCATGCTCTCTGTGTGGGTACTGACGCCAGGTCTTGCTCTCTGTGTGGGTACTGACGCCACGTTATGCTCTCTGTGTGGGTACTGACGCCAGGTCTTGCTCTCTGTGTGGGTACTGACGCCAGGTCATGCTCTCTGTGTGGGTACTGACGCCACGTTATGCTCTCTGTGTGGGTACTGACGCCAGGTCATGCTCTCTGTGTGGGTACTGACGCCAGGTCTTGCTCTCTGTGTGGGTACTGACGCCAGGTCATGCTCTCTGTGTGGGTACTGACGCCAGGTCTTGCTCTCTGTGTGGGTACTGACGCCAGGTCATGCTCTCTGTGTGGGTACTGACGCCAGGTCTTGCTCTCTGTGTGGGTACTGACGCCAGGTCATGCTCTCTGTGTGGGTACTGACGCCACGTTATGCTCTCTGTGTGGGTACTGACGCCAGGTCATGCTCTCTGTGTGGGTACTGACGCCACGTTATGCTCTCTGTGTGGGTACTGACGCCAGGTCTTGCTCTCTGTGTGGGTACTGACGCCAGGTCATGCTCTCTGTGTGGGTACTGACGCCACGTTATGCTCTCTGTGTGGGTACTGACGCCAGGTCATGCTCTCTGTGTGGGTACTGACGCCAGGTCTTGCTCTCTGTGTGGGTACTGACGCCACGTCATGCTCTCTCTGTGGGTACTGACGCCAGGTCATGCTCTCTGTGTGGCTACTGACGCCACGTCATGCTATCTGTGTGGGTACTGACGCCAGGTCATGCTCTGTGTGGGTACTGACGCCAGGTCATGCTCTCTGTGTGGGTACTGACGCCACGTTATGCTCTCTGTGTGGGTACTGACGCCAGGTCATGCTCTCTGTGTGGGTACTGACGCCACGTTATGCTCTCTGTGTGGGTACTGACGCCAGGTCATGCTCTCTGTGTGGGTACTGATGCCAGGTCATGCTCTGTGTGGGTACTGACGCCAGGTCATGCTCTCTGTGTGGGTTCTGACGCCAGGTCATGCTCTCTGTGTGGGTACTGACGCCAGGTCATGCTCTCTGTGCGGGTACTGACGCCACGTTATGCTCTCTGTTTGGGTACTGATGCCACGTTATGCTCTCTGTGTGGGTACTGACACCACGTCATGCTCTCTGTGTGGGTACTGACGCCACGTCATGCTCTCTGTGTGGGTACTGACGCCACGTTATGCTCTGTGTGGGTACTGACGCCACGTCATGCTCTCTGTGTGGGTACTGACACCACGTCATGCTCTCTGTGTGGGTACTGACGCCAGGTCATGCTCTCTGTGTGGGTACTGACGCCAGGTCATGCTCTCTGTGCGGGTACTGACGCCAGGTCATGCTCTCTTTGTGGGTACTGATGCCACGTTATGCTCTCTGTGTGGGTACTGACGCCACGTCATGCTATCTGTGTGGGTACTGACGCCAGGTCATGCTCTCTGTGTGGATACTGACGCCAGGTCATGCTCTCTGTGCGGGTACTGACGCCAGGTCATGCTCTCTTTGTGGGTACTGACGCCACGTTATGCTCTCTGTGTGGGTACTGACGCCAGGTCATGCTCTCTGTGTGGGTACTGACGCCAGGTCATGCTCTCTGTGTGGGTACTGACGCCAGGTCATGCTCTCTGTGTGGGTACTGACGCCAGGTCTTGCTCTCTGTGTGGGTACTGACGCCAGGTCATGCTCTCTGTGTGGGTACTGACGCCAGGTCATGCTCTCTGTGTGGGTACTGACGCCAGGTCATGCTCTCTGTGTGGGTACTGACGCCAGGTCATGCTCTCTGTGTGGGTACTGACGCCACGTTATGCTCTCTGTGTGGGTACTGACACCACGTGTGGGTACTGACACCACGTCATGCTCTCTGTGTGGGTACTGACGCCAGGTCATGCTCTCTGTGTGGGTACTGATGCCACGTTATGCTCTCTGTGTGGGTACTGACGCCAGGTCATGCTCTCTGTGCGGGTACAGACGCCAGGTCATGCTCCCCCTCCCAACCCCTTTTAAACATTTATCAAAAGCAATTGCAGCTTTACATCGGGTAGGAACATAGAGCATGCCGGTCATCACTCACGCCTAAGGCGGCGTTACAATCTGACGACGCACACACTGTATAATACATGACATTACCGATAAATACAACGAAAGCGAAAATCAGCTTTCAAATTAGTAGGGGGTCCGGACACTTATCGCATGATGAAAGCGGTATTGTATTTCGGGGGAGGGGGATGGGGGCTGTTGTATATAGATCCCAATGGTAATTACTGTAATAAATACTCTGTACTTGGAAAAATATATCTACAAAATACTACGGACAGATTACACCTAGCAATGCGAAACGCATTCAAGGAGACTTTAAGAGGTATAATTACTACAGCGCGCCAGGTAGGCGAGAACGCCCCCCCCCCCTGATGAGGTACACCTCTTGGACACGAAACAGGCGAGTCATTAACGAGGGATTAACGCTGTAGCAACAACAACAATAACAACACCGTTTGAGAGCATGCCCGGCCAGCTAGTTTAACATTCAACCCGACACAGCGAATATGCTGTTATGCTAACACCGGCACAAGGATAATATGCTCTGGTGTAAAGGCCTGTATATAGGAAATGTAATCTGATAATTGGCCTTTTAGACAACATTATCGACGCCCTACAACCACTTGGGCTGGACGGTAGAGCGTCATGCAGGTCGGCGTTCAATCCCCGACCGTCCAAGTCGGTCGGGTAATGGTTGGGCACCATTCCTTAGCCCCCCGTTCCATCCCAAATCCTTATCCTGATCCCTTCCCAGTGCTATATAGTTGTAATGGCTTGGTGCTTTCTCCTGATAATTCTCTCACTCACGACCAACAACAGACCGCGTTGGGGGTCGTTTTTACATATAGTGGTGCCACCTGTGGTGCAACTGTAGGGACCCATAGCCCCGGGGAAGAGAATAACGGGTATTCAGAGAAGACTTTGCAGATTCTCCCTGAACACTAGTATTTTCTTCTTCTACCACCCGTAGTTTTTTTAATTGCATAAAATTTATTTTATTACATTCTATTACAGTTTACATAAAACACACACACACACTGTAATCACTTCTCAAAGACCTCATCTAGCTCTACAGAGGTGGGGGTGAATGCCCAAGATACAGCAAACATTTCCTCTCTGGATCGCGACACTGAGGCGCTGGAACAGGAAATTGGCTGGCTACTTTTGAGTTAAGTTTGCCTAATAAGTTCCTAGAGGAGGGCGGGTGAGGAACTTAAGTGGACATTTACCCCAGCCGCCCTGGGTCCTACAGCCTGTTGGCACGAACCTGTAACAATGTTCTAGGGCCCAGTACTTATTAGTTTTCTGGGTCTCTCTGAAGGTGGCCGCCCCGCCTCCCTCAGCTGTACTGTAAGGTTGATAGACATTACCCACAGTTGATGCTCAAGTGTAGTCCCACATAACCTGTTAACCATCCTAAGAGTGCTGCGAATGGTAACTCATTCGCAGTACTGTTCAAGCAACCCGTTCTCGCAAATTCGTAAAGTCAATATTGACTTATTAACTACGTGCATAGGTGATATACTAAACATAATAGATACCCTTAAAAAGATTCATAGAAAACACCAACCTTACCTAACCTTGTTAGTATCTTAAGATAAGCATCTTATTGCTTCGTAATTACAATTATTAGTTAACCTATACCTATTATAGGTTAGATAATAATTGTAATTACGAAGCAATAAGATGCTTATCTTAACATACTAAGTAGGTTAGGTAAGGTCGGTGTTTTCTATGAATCTTTTTAAGGGTATCTATTATGTTAAGTATGTCACCTATGCACATATTTAATAAGTCAATATTGACTTATTAAATTTGCGAGAACGGGTTGGTTCAAGGATAAGAATGCAGGTAGTGCTGCTGCCTTGCGTATACCATACCTTGAGGTTACCTTGAGGTGCTTCCGGGGCTTAGCGTCCCAGCGGCCCGGTCGTCGACCAGGCCTCCTGGTTGCTGGACTGATCAACCAGGCTGTTGGACGCGGCTGCTCGCAGCCTGACGTATGAGTCACAGCCGGTTGATCAGGTATCCTTTGGAGGGTGAGTCCTAACTCCTCCCCCTTATATTTCACCAGCTGTGGCTCCCCTGGCAGGGACTCCTGTGTCCCTGCCAGAGTGCCATCGTCCAGGAACAAGATGTTGAGCAAGCTGGTCAACATATTTAAAGGGTCGAGGTCGTTCTCGACGCACAATCGAGAATTCGGGGTTCGAATCCCGGAAGGGACAGAATTGGTTGGGCACCTTTCCTTTCACCTAGCAGTAAGTAGATACTCAGGAGTTAGTCAGCTTGTGGGGTTACATCCTGGGCAGGGTCAGTAATTCTACCTTTGGAACAGGATAAAAAGCCTAACGTGTATGAAAACACTGGCTTCCTGTCCCCCAACACAATGAATTATTATGAATTTATATTTATGTATACATCTTCTGTTTTAAGTGTCTCTTGTAGGCTTATCTTACCAGTATCTACGTTTTTTTCATATTACACTGAGCGCCATTGTTATTAATACTTTGTTTTAATATAAACGCGTACTTCCAAGTATCATTTTCCAGGGCAAAGTGCACAGGTATGCTGCTGATTTCTTTATCGATATCTTTTTGGTTAATATCATTTACAAAGAAGCTGGCAAGATGTAGCATCGAAATCCTAGTGACCTCCAGGAAGAAAAAATATAAGAGTTCACTAGTCTAAGATTTTTTTTTAACGAGAAAGTTTTCACCTCAAGGTCAAAATCCAGGTTGTGATAAATAACTGATCTACCCTCTACATCCCTTCCACAAGTCGAAGCTGGAAGCAGGCTTGAGTTTAAAAAAAATGAAGGAAATAATTGTACCCTGGCTTACCCCTGGAAGATGTGGAAGCCAGCTCTTTTTCACATCTTTAAGGCCACATTCGACAAAGAATTCGAACGTTTTAACAGCTAAAGTATATAGGAAAAGATACAACAAGGCAACTAGGCGGGGCATAAAGAGCTAGTAGACCTCACTTCCCCGTGAACACTGTTAGGTAAGTACTATAGGTGGATATGTGGGCCTGCGGGCCGCTCCAAGCAACAGCCTGGTGGACCAAACTCTCACAACTCAAGCCTGGCCTCGGGCCGGGCTTGGGGAGTAGAAGAACTCCCAGAACCCCATCAAGCAGGTACCAAGATTTCCCTCGGGAATAGAAACACAAGTCACTTAGCCTAATTCAAACGTCAGACAATTTTAGTCAAAATGTTAAAATGTTCAAAATTTCAAACAATGTGTTCATCACGTAGACGCTTTCGTCATAAGACTTTCATGATATTTGTTGACACTTTCCTTTGTTTTGCAATGGGATATTCTTGCGCGGGCCCTAAGCCTCTGGCTGGCCCACTAAGTTGACACACTGATACACAACTTAAGGTTGGCCTGTCAATATGCCCAGCTGGGTTACATGCCACACATCCGGATTATGTTGTTGTTGTTAAAGATTCGCTACCTGGAACAAAGTTCCAAGTAGCACGGGCTATGGTGAGCCCGTATTCACATCCGGATGTTTAGTGCTCCAAACCAAATTTAAAAATCACGAGAAAAACTAAACATTGTACTAGGGGCATTGTACTAAACATTGTACTAAACATTGTACTAGGGGATTGGGGCCACCTTGACAGGTGGCTCCAATCCCATGTGTACTCTGGCTACCCCAAGTCAACACAAATATTCCATCACTACAGTCTACGGCTACAGCGTCCTTTCCAGCCAGCCTATTATTACAGGTGTGAAGCACAATCTCAGAGCACAGACACTGCCCTAGCTCGAGCACTGGCGACCGCCGTGGACGTAATCGCTGATTCCCTCCCCCTTTATCTGGGGATTTGCAAACCGGGGGAGGAAATCCCGGCAGCTAATTAACCGTCGAAACCCAATAGCGTGGTGGGACGAGGGCGAGGGATTGCCTCCAAGGCTCTTGACCAGTGACAACCACCACCACCAAGGGACTTGACAACTCCAAGTCTATTAATTATATATATATATATATATATATATATATATATATATATATATATATATATATATATATATATATATATATATATATATATATATATATATATATAACCTAGAAGGGGTACCACCTCTGGTGCAAGTGTAGGGACCCATAGCCTCAGAGAAGAAAATAAAGAGTACTCAGAGAAGACCTTGTGGATCCTCACTGAACACTTTGATATTTTCTTCTCCTACTACCCCTGTCCTTTTGGTATGTGTGTATATATATCTAACTTTATTTGAAAATTTCATTACACAAAAAGGGTTACAACAATGGTTACATGCAGGGTACAAGGCTACTTGTCACAAGTTGTAGAGTTCCTCCAGCTCCTCAGATGGCGGGCAGGAACCATGGATGCAGTGAGCATTTCCTCTCTGGATCGCCACACTAAGGCGCTGAAAGAGAAAACTGGCAGCTCTAGGGTCTCTAGTTGTTTCAATTAACGTGGACCCCCAACTCCTTCAAAGAAATAGCAGCACTTTTACCTCAGGCACCAAGTGTGTGTGCGCGTATATATATATAGGGCTTAATTGGAATAGGAGTTCTCCAAAACTCATTTTCGTACTTTTAAGGTGAAGAAAAGAAGTGATTTACTATAGAGTGTATTACACTTATTTGTATAATTTGCACGACGTTTATATAAATTATACAAATAAGTGTAATACACTCTATAGTAAATCACTTCTTTTCTTCACCTTAAAAGTACGAAAATGAGTTTTGGAGAACTCCTATTCCAATTAAGCCCTGATGCTAAGAAAATAGTTAGAGGGATAGAAGCCCTAAACCAAAAAATAATAAATACAGAATATGCGGTCATATTCAATGAAACATATATATATATATATATATATATATATATATATATATATATATATATATATAATATTATATATATATATATATATATATATATATATATATATATATATATATATATATATATCCACACCATAATAAAGCGCGCAGAGCCCCGTGTCCAACACAAGAGCAGTCAGTCAGCATGTGGACAAATTACACCTCGAACTTTTACCATATCAACTTCCCACGGCTCTTGACTACACGAATTATTTGTAAACACCCCGCCCCCCCTCCCAACCAAAGGATCAGTACGATAATGGCCGCTCGACAAGTTAGTGTACGAGAACAGGTGGAGGTGTCGTCGCCGGACCTGTACTCCCCCACACGCGGGAGTCAAGTTAATAATACAGCGGCCAATAGCTTAAATGTCAAGCTATCATCGGTGTGATGAGAACTGTGCGGCTGCGGCGGCGGCGGCCGGGAGATAACTGTTACACGTCCGGTACACGGCCGGATACATCCGGTATACAGACGGATCCATCCGGAACACGACCGGACACATCCGCTCGTGTACCTGTATGTCTGTACAATTGTACAGACGGATACATCCGGAACACGACCAGACACATCCGGATACATCCGGTACACGCCCAGACACATCCGGATACATCCGGTACACGCCCAGACACATCCGGATACATCCGGTACACGCCCAGACACATCCGGTACACGCCCAGACACATCCGGATACATCCGGTACACGCCCAGACACATCCGGATACATCCGGTACACGCCCAGACACATCCGGATACATCCGGTACACGCCCAGACACATCCGGATACATCCGGTACACGCCCAGACACATCCGGTACACACCCAGATACATCCACCAATAAGGTTGCTCTAACTCCGTGACGTTCACCCCCCCCCCCCCCCTGGCTGTCACCTGTCAACAACAGGTCAGTATTAGATTAATCAAGCAGCTGCTTCTGACTGACGGCAGAAATGCGCGTTGTCGCCGCCGCCGCCGTCAACAACAGCACTCAGCCAGTGTGACCATATTAAAGCCGACTCCAGCCGTCCAAGGAGCCAAGCTGACAGCAAGCACTGCCAGCAGTCAACCAGGGAACCTTGCTGACAGTTTCCCCGGCAGTCAATAAGAGAGTCAACAGTTAATTATGGCCGAATGAGCTCGGCAAGCAAATTATTTAAACCCACAAGACGGTCTCCCGAAGACCTGAGCGTGGAAATGATAAAAAGTTAAAAAAAAAACTGTTATTTTTTGTCACACATTAATTTTTGTTTAGTCACCCTAGCCCTGTGCATACTGTAAAAGCTTAAATGTCAAAAAATTAAACTTCTTGAAACCATCGAATAAGCGACGCCCGCTCTGTCCGCAAGTTGAATGAATAAATGACAGTAAAAGATCAAATAAATGGCTACCCCCTAAAAAACTGTACAAGTATAAAAAATGCATACAGTATTCCAATAAAGGTTATTATGTCTGGACATTCGTAGAAAACATTATAGAACTCTTTTTCTCGAGAAACTGTTTTCTCTCCCGTTTATCAAATAATTATGTCAAGACATTTTATTTCAACATTTATAAATCATGTTATTTCCTAAGCTCAAGATATGTATATTGTGCACACTCTACAGGGTGGTTTAGAAATTGAAATCTAATGCACAGCCTAATTATAGAAGTAAACAAAATTCAGTGTGTAGTTAATTATACATAGAAGCACACAACTGCTGGATGGGAGCTCTCATTACCAATATATCAAAACGCTCCACTCTGAAAAAAAGTATCAAGCCATCGGAAAACCCTTGGCCAAAACACACAGAGATCACACTAACGTGATGCATCAAATGAACAAATCCACCTTAATCCAAATGATTAAGGCAGTGTCTGGGATGCTCCCGGAAGCAGGTTCGAATCTTCGTCACGGCCCTTGTGGATTTGTTCCTTGGCCAAAATATTATTGTCGAAGCTGGATTATTGTCAACCCTGCAAGATCTCCAAACAATTCAGTACGCTAGGCCTACTGAAATTTTTCCTTCTTTTTATATAACCACAAAGTCCGAGAAACAATAAATAACGGCATTGCTGCACTGTCCATTATCCCGTATCTAGAAGAAAGATTCTCTCTCAAAACAACATAATCAGGAACCCTTTGAAAATGTTTGTCAAATTCCCTCTAAACACAGTTGGGGGTCTGTGAGCAATTCTGCTATATAATAAAAAGAAGAATGTCGAAAAACCTTGGGCATTAAAACTAATGTTATTTGCAGTCTTGGTAAACTTATTGCGCTCCTTTATACAATTCGCCAATATTACATTCTACCATTTACCCTAGTCTCTTAAGGAAAAAACAAATCAGTGTGGCAGATTTAGAACCTATTCCATCTAGACCTAATATTTATAGATGCAAATTATGATTCCTTGTATCTCGCCTGTGTTCCTGGGAGTATAAACTGAGGGATTTTAGGCTGTGACAATAATCGAATGAGTTTCATTGAATGTAAATGTTCCCTGCTCATTTTTTCAAATCGGCCACTTCTCCAGCCCAGAGAACAGCCGTTAATGTGCAGCAGTATCCCACCCTAGAGAGCAAATATGTCTTAAATTAGTTGTTTAGTACATCCTCTTTAGAAGATTCCTCTTATCCAGCCTGTCATGTTTCTCATAGTTGTCAGAGCCATGTTTTGTTTTTAAATACAAGGTCTACTAACATCATTACACCTAGCCTATCCATAGCCTATACCAAAGTATTTTAAGTTGATCTTTCACTCCGTACAAAGCTTGACTACATTTTATTTGCAGCTTCAGAACGTTGGATAAATAGTAGATAGCTGCTGCACTGCATGGGGCCAAAAAAGTCATCTGTAGTTAACTCTATTGCTAACGTTATTATCAACTATGTGCAACAACGCTGGTCCCTGAGTTGAAGGGCGTTGTTATGAAGAGACAATGAGCAACTGTATGAGAGATGGAATTCAGAGGACCATTATTTCAACATGTTAATATTCAAAGGGGAACTGACAAAGTCAACAAGGAAGCAATATTAAAGATGAGGAAGATCAGAACGAGTAGATATAACTTGGAACGAAACAAATATATAAGTCAGTGAGAAAGGGAAGAACTGATTAGAGTACAAAAGCTGTAAACAGATAGCAAGGATTATATGAACTGATCGAAGCTAACTCAATAGGTATTGTCACAATTTTAGATCGAGACGATACAAAAAAATGTATACAAGTCATAACATTAAACTACTATTGATTTGAAAGGTGGGGGCCCAAGAACCACGGCTCTATAATCACATCTAGGTGAGTACACAGTAGGCGTGTGTGTGTGTGCTCACCTAATTGTGCTTGCGGGGGTTGAGCTCTGGCTCTTTAGTCCCGCCTCCCAACCGTCAATCAACAGATGTATAGGTTCCTGAGCCTTTTGGGCTCTATCATATCTACACTTGAAACTGTGTATAATATCTCTGTGGCTCATTTGGCCACTCAATTTCCACCTGTGTCCCCTAGTGCGTGTGCCCCTTGTGTTAAATATCCTGTCTTTATCTACCCTATCAATTCCCTTGAGAATCTTGAATGTGGTGATCATAACCCCCCCTAACCCTTCTGTCTTCCAGCGAAGTGAGGTTTAATTCCTGTAGCCTCTCCTCGTAGCTCATACCTCTCAGCTCGGGTACTAATCTGGTGGCAAACCTTTGAACCTTTTCCAGTTTGGTCTTATCCTTGACTAGATATGGACTCCATGCTGGGGCTGCATACTCCAGGATTGGCTTGACATATGTGGTATACAAAGTTCTGAATGATTCCTTACACAAGTTTCTGAATGCCGTTCTTATGTTGGCTAGCCTGGCATATGCCGCTGATGTTATCCTCTTGATATGGGCTGCAGGGGACAGGTCTGACGTGATGTCAACCCCCAAGTCTTTTTCTCTCTTTGACTCATTAAGAATTTCATCTCCCAGATGATACCTGGTATCTGGCCTCCTGCTCCCTACGCCTATCTTCATTACATTACATTTGCTTGGGTTAAACTCTAACAACCATTTGTTCGACCATTCCTTCAGCTTGTCCAGGTCTTCTTGAAGCCTTAAGCAGTCCTCCTCTGTCTTAATTCTTCTCATAATTTTGCATCGTCAGCAAACATTGAGAGAAATGAATCTATACCCTCCGGGAGATCATTTACATATATCAGAAACAAGATAGGACCGAGTACAGAGCCCTGTGGGACTCCAATGGTGACTTCACGCCAATCTGAGGTCTCACCCCTCACCGTAACTCTCTCCTTCCTATTGCTTAGGTACTCCCTTATCCACTGGAGCACCTTACCAGCTACACCTGCCTGTCTCTCCAGCTTATGTACCAGCCTCTTATGCGGTACTGTGTCAAAGGCTTTCCGACAATCCAAGAAAATGCACTCCGCCCAGCCCTCTCTTTGTTGCTTAATCTTTGTCACCTGGTCGTAGAATTGCCAGTCAGGCAAGATTTACCACGAAGTCCCTTCTCTCCAGATGTGTTGAGTTGTGTGTGTGTGAGTGTGTGTGTGTGTGTGTGTGTGTGTGTGTGTGTGTGTGTGTGTGTGTGTGTGTGTGTGTGTGTGTGTGTGTGTGTGTGTGTGTGACAGGAAAGAGGGTAGGGAAAGGAAATTGCCAATTACAACAGCTCTTGTTTTCTCGACTGGTGGCTCCCCAGGACAAGGGGTTCATACCATGTCAACACCGTGTGCTCGAGGGAGAGCCTGACTCACGAAGGAGGGTTAAGACCCGACGAATGAGAAGGCAGAGCCACTTAATAATAATAATACTAGTAAGTCGTTATTTTGTTAGGCCTATGAGATTCGGGTTTTAAGCCCAGTGAATATTGTGGAAAAGCTCCTCTCGCCAACTGTCACTTCCCCCTCTCCCTCTCTCTCTTCATAATCACACATTAATCTTTAATTATTTGCGAAGATTACCAAGGCATTACGTGCATTTTTATATTACAATTTGGAGAAGGGCGAAGAAAATCTTTGTGCACTCTGCAGCGTAAGTTACATGACCATATTAATATTTAAGTAGGCATCTTACACTTCACTTAACAGGAAAGAGGAGGTATAAAACAACAACACTTGCAAACCCTCAACACCATCTTGAATCGTCACGACATAGTTAATAACACCACAATCAACACACGCACCAGTGACCGAAGGAGGCTAGGCACACTTTAACCTATCATTCTTGCGAGCTTGCTCCCACCACCGATAAACACACAAATGAATTTAACGAACTTATGCAGGCGATGAGTCACAATAACGTGGCTAAAGTATGTTGACCAGACTACACACTAGAAGGAGAAGGGACGACGACGTTTCGGTCCGTCCTGGACCATTATCAATTCGACTTGAGAATGGTCCAGGACGGACCGAAACGTCGTCGTCCCTTCTTCTTCTTCTAGTGTGTGGTCTGGTCAACTTAACAAACTTACTTTACTTTCTTACTTATTTTACTTTGATGGCTCTCCTTTGGACCAGAGGGAAGGGAAGGAACTATCAGGGGGAAAGCGCCAAGCCATTATGACTATATAGCACTTGGAAGGGGTCAGGATAAGGATTTGGGATGGGACGGGAGGCAGGAATGGTGTCCAACCACTTGGACGGTTGGGGATTGAACGCCGACCTGCATGAAGCGAGATCGTCGCTCTACCGTCCAGCCTAAGTGGTTGGACGGATCAGAGGGAAGATGACCCTCGGGTTAGACAACCATTACGTTTCACCTGACCCAGAATTTCGACGGTCGAAACAATTGAGGATCACTGTTGTTGTTATTGTTATAGATTCAGCTACTGGGAACAAAAAGTTGCAGGTAGCACGGGCTATGGTGAGCCCGTAGTGGTCTCGAGGATCATCTCACCCAAGAACACGAGTGACGGGGGTGAGGTGAACCTTCGTCTGATTGACTGATAAAGATTCAGTCACCCAAGAGGTGGCTGAATTATTTGACAGTTATTAGACAATTAATGAGCTCCGACACCAGGAAGCTGTTTATAACAATAACAACAGTTGATTCGGATGTTTTCATGCTTGTAAAACTGTTTAGTAAATGTAACCAAAGCCGTCAAAGATTGAGGAAAGATTTGCGTAACTGCTTCGTGAATCTTGCCCCAGACCTTCTAACTTTAACAAATTAAGTAAATATAGTATACAGATCGACTGCCCCATAAATAATCAACACTATTCCTCGACACTTAGAATATTACACTTATTATTTGCGACAATATAAAGTACTCGCCACATGGCTACGATCTGCAATGTGGCAAGAAACTAAGTAATATCACACTAAGTTTCCGTCAGCCGCCCTCAGGGAAGCTGGCTAGGTCTCCGTCCCTCTACATCCCTACATCTCACCCTCCCTCGATAAACTTCCCCCTCCCGTTCCAATTACCTAATGTCCCTCTTCATTTGGCCCACCCTCTGACACCACCTTGGTAACGGGGAATAATAAATCCTCTCCACGTATGCAAATTGGACACTTCATCAACAGTAGGCTACCATTCCCCTTCCTCTTACCACCCCGCCAACCTGAGACAAGCCTCAATTGTGAGCGTCAAGGACTCGTTAAGTGTCCCTGTGGACCCTTCTCCGGAAATGGCTGTACTGCCACCGCCAGCACTAGTCCAAACGCAGGCATTCTCACTACTAACCTTTTCCCAGCGTTCCTTAGACACAGTGGGCTCTTGAATCGCAAGCATCTTTCAGTGATGAACTAGGTCTAGTTCGGCCAAAGACCTACATAAGACTAGGCAAAGTGGAAATAAAACCAAGATTTTGGATACCGTCTCATCTGAATTATAAAGACACGTTTTGAACATAAGAATAATAGTTTTCTTTAAATATGAACTTGGATTTCTCCCATTTTCTATTACAGGCACATTCCCCGATTAGCCCTCTTACAACAGTCTAAGCCAAACAATCACACCAATTCCAGATCAGCAAACTTAAATAATTTATCATTGGACCAGAAGTCACAGTGGAAGGTAAAATAGTCCCCCCCAAAAATAGGATTGCCATAAGTATTCCAAGTGACATTTGTAAATTTAATATAAGATGAATTAGGGTCCCAGCAAGCCCCTAATTATGCTCATCAGAGAACTTGATAAACACCTCTGGTGAGCCTGCTCACCCCGTCATCATGGCACAAGTCGCCTTATTCTATCATCATATATATTCTAAATTCAACCCCCCCTTTCACCACGCCGGTAGGCCTATTCTTCGGAACTTCCTTCTACCACACCGGTAGGATTATTCTTCGTACAAATCTGACCTAAACAAAAATTAAATGCTACACAAATCTCAACACAAGACGTACGCGTACGCACTCGCGCACACATAATACACAAAAATTTACCCCAAATGAAAGGTTCTCCAGCTGACCTTGAGCGTAGCCTAGCGACCGCAATTACCCGACACTAATGGCAAGAGAAAGCAAGAGTACGAGGCGAGAGGCAGTGAGGTGGAAACAAGGGGGGAAGAAAAAATAAGAAAAAGGGGAAAGGAAAAATAGAGGGAGAGAATCTGGAACAGAGAATACCATATTACGAAGTCAACTTCTCATTAAATTAATCAAATATACAAGCTCACTCACACCCTCCCCCCCCCCCCACTCCTAGACAACCTTTCGCAACAGCTTCCCATCATAAAAGCGAAAGCCTAATGAAATGTGCATTAATTAAGGAATTTCAAATCAAACGGCAGCAGATGGACCGAGAAAGATGGTGCGTTTTTGTTGTCTTATTTTTAAATTAAAATTTCACTCTTAACGGGAAATAACATGAAATAGTCGAAATTAGACAGATGCGTAAGAGGAATAAGGACGATGTTAAGGATATGGAGTCTAATATTTCCTGTTATGATGCTGATGATCTAGTTCTACTTGCAATAACCAAAGAGGTCAGGAAAAACTTGATACAAAAATGTTTTTTTTTTTTGTGAAAGGTTCAGTGCTGAATTCAACCTGCACTGAACAGTGCAGAATTTAATCCTGCCAAATGTGCTGTGGTTGCTTTTAACTCTTTGGACTCGTTTTATCAAGATACCAATATAAAATTACTAGGCAGAGAGATTCCACTAACGTATTCTAAAAAGCATCCGAGTTTCATGCTCAAAGGGACCACTTGTCAATTTTGTTTATGCTATTACAGACCTGAAGGTCTGAATAAATGTCACCTTGTCGAAAGTAAAGTTATTTAACAATGTCTAAGCCTGTATTGACGTGAATTATGGGATCTATAGGTAATTATCAATAGAAGGCACCAAACCGGGAAGGCTATGTATGGGATCTATAAAATGCCGACTTTGGTAAGCTTAATTGTAAATTGAGGAAATGTTTTAGACGTATCTTTGATGTCCATCCACACATTCAATGGCATCTCCTACCTGGCCTGATCCAGTAAACACAATCAACTATTTTTTCAGGCACTCCCCTAACCCTAGCCACTCTTAGTTTTTAGGAAAACTAAACTTAATTGTTAGGAAATACAACTTAAGAATCAGTGATATACATAATGGAATTAGCAGGTCTACAGGACAGGATAATGACTCTTAAGCAGAGAAAGCAGGAAGAGCCCAGCTGGATATTGTGAATAATGATGGAACAACTGAGTCGAGATAGCCACAGAATCTGTTGATGCAGAATGCTGAGGGTGTACAAATATCTATAACACCAGGGAATGAGCAGTTTATATTAGTTCTTTTAATTGTTTAGAAGAATATATATCTTAATTTTGCGATAAAAATTGTGTCAATATATGTCTTATCTCTTTACAATATATCACCTTTCAAATTGTTAGCTAAATGTCAGTCACTTTACGGCTAAAATATATGTTTGGTTTAGGCTGCTTTACGTGTGTTTAGTCCACGCAGTATTGTAATGACTTCTATAAACTGTTTGGAATAAAATTTCTGATTCTGATAATAGTAATGTTTACGTGCTATATATTGTTACTGTAACTTGCATAAATTAATGTGCTGTACTTTCTATGTAACCTTTCCCAATTATTAATGTACAATCATTTATGAATAGTCTATGAAGATTTATATTTTTAATTTTCAAATATTTTTGTGGTTTACTGACGACTGCTATTTAGTCGAACTTGTCGTGAAGGAAGGCTAGCAGAATTACTTTAAGTTTCATTCTGCTTCACTAATTACTCTTTGCTCCTGGGTTTCTCTTCAAAATGAACTCGATGCAGTACTTTCTGTTTCTGCAATCATCCTTTCTGGTTTGTTATCAGAATGTCTAACGGAAGAATAGTTACACGACTTTTTTTTAGTAAAATAGCCTTAATTTTTTTCTAATTTTCATTTTGGTTTTCGTTAATGGTTTCTTCATAATGTTTAGGCTATAACAGACACACACAATCAACATAATATATATACATAATATATATATATATAATATATAATATATATATAATATATATATATATATTATGCATTATATATATAAATAAATATATATACAATATATATATATATATATATTATGCATTATATATATAAATAAATATATATACAATATATATATATATATATATATATATATATATAAAATATATATTATAATATACATATACACACACATACCATTCGCTGGCAAATCAAAGATTTTTCCGTACTCACTGGAATAATAATGTCAGCATCCTATCTAGGGAAAAGTGAGGGAACTTGATGTACCTTTAGTAAACTGTAGACTAGTTGCGTCCGTCTCAGCAGCCTGTAGTGGTTGGTAAATTATTCGCCGAGTTGTTTTCTTGACTCCAGGAGACCCCCTTGCACTCTTCCTATGCCACACCAGATGGTCTCATAATGAGCCTCTTGTGACCACCTCTCGCAGGTCTAGACTCCAGTACTTCCTCCAAAAGTTCCTAGATGTCTTCTCTAGTGTATTTCTTAAGTACACCCAGGCAAGACGTCCCTCTTTGCGGTTCAGACTTCGACTTGTGGGAATGAAGAGTGACGCGACCAGTCACCTTGAAGTCCTGGGTCACAGTGACACCTTCCCGGGCGCCTACGTCACGGCAGGGCGCTCCCTGATTGGTCACGGCCCAACGCCCAGCCAATCACAGTCTCTCTACATCGGGGAACTCAGCGCCCTCACGTCCAGAGAATTTTGGGCGGGAAATATATCTCCTGGACCCCGGGTACCATTCAAGCTTGTTCGCATATATATATATATATATATATATAAAGAGAGAGAGATTATTTATTATTATTATGCAGAAAATCCACAGAGAAATGTGAAAGGAAATGTTCATTCCTTTCACATTTCTGTGGATTTTCCGCATAAAAATGATAAGTTTTGTGATCGTCAATTGCATATTATTATTATATAATATTATATATGACAAGAAAAATTGATGTTAGTGCAGTCTCTCTAGGCAGATGGAATGCAAGTCACATAAATAAAAAGAAAAAGGAAAAAAAGAATTAGGCTGCTGTGTAATCTTCACTGTGACGACTGTAAGATAAAGCACAAAAGAGAAAAAACATTTAAAATAGTTTACTTAAACAAATGACTTAAACACTTAACATGAAAATAAAAATATTATTCAAAACTTGGCTATATTCTAAGTATGCAAAATGAACAAGATAAACAATCAAATTTATGTTACGTTAATGTGCAATTAAAAATGGTGCGGGAATACTGTGAGCCAGACTGAATAACTCACCACACCGGAGTATGTCAACAGGATTACTCAGTAGAGCACTCAGGAGTAATATGAATCTTGGTCGTGGCCGGCCTCTATTTATATGTTAACGACGGCCGTCCAGGTGGCGCTGATGACGTCGGTAACTATGAACCGGCTCACTTTAACTGCTTGTTTCAGATGTGGCGTGATCCTGAGGCGTCACCAGGTGCGAGGAGGGTGACGGGCCGTGGGGGGGGGGGGGGGGCAAAGGTAAGACTGGTGGTACTCTGTCTAGACGTTTTGAGAGGTATTGTTATTGCTCTTGTGGCTGCAGTTCTTGAATATATAGACGTGGTATGATAGAATAGGTGATGATGGAGCAGGCCGAATCTCTTCCTAGAGAGATTACCTCTAGGATTATAGATTATAGATTACGCGCAATAGTGAACCATTGATCACTAAGAACTCTTAATTTAATGACCCAACCAGGAGTCCCGCAAACGCACCAAGTACCAAAGAACTGTAACTACCTCACAGATATATAATATGTATAAATCCACAAGAGCCGTGATGAGGGTTCGAACTTACATCAAAGATATCACGTTATTGTGATATCTGTGTGTATAATATGTAAATGTATAATATAATATAGAGAGAGGACGAGAAATGCCAGGAAGGGACGAGGCATGGAAGGGAGGCCTTGGGTAAGGAACTTGGGGTGGGTCCCGCGAACACTTTGGAGTGAATTATAATTCCTGCAGCACCATCGGCCACTCCACAACACCTCCCTGTCTGCACCAGCCCTAACTTTTCCTTCATAATTTACGGGAATCATGCCGCCCCACTCCACGTGCAAGCTTCAAGCCCCCTTTCTGTCAACTCTGAAAGAATATAAAGAAGCTCTCCCCAACCTTCCCCTGCTGCTACCTCTCCACGAGTACTAAGAAATTTGTTTTAAATTCTTTAACATATTCCAAGCACCGCCTTACCTGCCCAAGTAAAATAAAACGATGCATTTTTTCTCAAAAGATGAAAATGAATAATCAATAATCTTGCTATAACAATGAACAATTCAGTCGGTCAAGATGCACCCACTTAAAGAGTGCCACAATAAAAGTTAATAGGCCTACCCAATAAACAGCAAATCGGAGTCTGAAAAATGGTTTAGTGTTTCTATCCTTGTTAAATCTAATTTTTGCTTGTCCGTCTTCCACTAGCTTTCTCTTTCTTTGTAAACCACACAGCACCCAGGCGTGGGGAAGTGGGGGGGGGGGGGGGGGACAGACGCCAGCACTTAGGCACACACAATTTATATCAAATAGAATTTGGTTCTAGCCGCTTTTGTTTTTAAGGGGAATGAGTGGGGTACTTGACATACAGATAACTCATTAACAAATAACTCATCGATATTTACCCATGGATATGTCTGCGTTATGTGTAGGATTGACAGAAAGAAGCAGACGGTGAGACCCGGGCACCACGGGGCACCACTGGGCATTACTGGGCACCACCACATCTAGTACCCTATCATTGAGTTCAAATTAACTACCTGCTCCTTTAGCCGAATGCCTAAGAAATCTTTTCTCGTTGCACTTTGCTGTTCTCCAATATGGATTTCTTGTATAGTTTAAATACGTTATTTTCCGGTAACTAATTCCCGATAGCCTAGCCTAGCTTTTTATTCCCCCATCATGACAAATATTTGCAGTAAGCTCCGGAAGCCTAATACGACCCGTTTTCAATTAACTGGTGGAATAGCTCCTCAAAGCCCGTCTTGCACACGGACACTTTTTTGCCTTCACTTTGGAGTCCTTACAATATATGATAATTATTATTATGCATCTATATATTGTACAAAGCAATCTGATATATTAGCCAAATAAGTGCTTGTATTTTAAATATTCAGATAACATATATTATAAATATTAGTATATTATATATATATATATATATATATATATATATATATATATATATATATATATATATATATATATATATCGTACCTAGTAGCTAGAACGCACTTCTCAGCCTACTATGCAAGGCCCGATTTGGCTAATAGGCCGAGTGATTTTCTTTATTTTCAATAATTTTTTCGAAATAGTTTTTTTGAATTATTATTATTTTATATTAAGATCATTATTTATTGACTTAGTTGTGTTAATTTAGGTTAGGTTAAGATAGGTTAGGTTAGGTAGGGTTGGTTAGGTTCGGTCATATATCTACGTTAGTTTTAACTCAAATTTAAAGAAATTAACTTATACATAATGAAATGGAAAGATTTATCATTTCATAAGAAAAAATTTGGAAAAATATATAAATTAAAGAAAACTTGGCTTATTAGGCAAATCGGGTCTTGCATAGTAGGCCAAGTACGACGTTCTGGCTACTAGGTACAACATATGTATATGTATATATATATATATATATATATATATATATATATATATATATATATATATATATATATATATATATATATTTATATATTTATATTATATATTATATTTTATACCTGGAGCCCCTACCTCATACAACAAAAGAAACCTGAAAAGGCAAATAACTTTGTAAAGTTGCTCGTCCAAGAAGTATGTGGGATGGACTAAGCAAGTAAAAAAAAGTTTAAGGAATGAACCTAACGACGTTAGTACGGAAAAGGTTCTAGATTCATAAAATGTAAAGGTTCTAGATTTTATGGAAATAATAAGTCTATCTGAACCCTTCTAGTAGCAAGAGAATCAATTTATTTGTTTGCAGTAGAGTTCCCGGTAGCCTATTTGTAAAAATACAAATTCCTGTATAGCATATGACAGCCTTGCTAGATAATATAAACACAAGTTAATGTATGAAGCAAAACACTGAAAAGTGTAGAGATAAGATCTCCAACTGTTAGTGTATTCAACTCAAAAGGGGCCACAGTTACTCATGCCCACTTTTTAAATTAACTGAAATGGTTCTGTTGTTCACATGTCTATTGTACCATGCCAACAGCCTTGGCTTAATTGCCAAAAAGAGGAAAAGCCTTCAAAGATTAGCTCTCATTTTACCGTGTCAAAAGCGGTTTGAATGTCAATGAAAGCAGTACGAGAGCTTTATCCCTGCCTGTTAAAATATTCAGCAAAGCTAGCTTGAGTGTTACTCTCCTCAAGAAAGTCATACAGATTATTAGCAAGTCGTTTTGAACTCGAGCTGTCCACCTGCAGACCATGTTCCTCTCCAGTAACTTGCACCCCATAGAATGTTTGTGAAATGGACAGGATTGTGTATGGATTTGGCTTTGGTAAGGGTATTTGATCTACGAGTCCGTGTTCAGCGGCTGGCAACCCAAGCTGAGGTAAACAGAGCATTGGTAAGTTTTCAGGGCTATTGATTATCTTCCTGTCAAAATGTTGAATTTTTTTTTTAATACCTCCGTCTCAGTGAACAAGAGAGGAGGATAGATCGAGAATGATAAGAGTATAGGTGAAAAGAGAGTTAGGGAAGGAAGGGCAATCGAGAAAATGCGAGGGAGGAAGAGTGGGGAGAGATAAAGGAAAGATATGAAAGTGTGGAGGAGGAAATGGCGAGCAGTGGAGGAACAAAGATATTGAAAAAATGCCGACACCAAGGGGGAAGAAATGAAGAGAGGCTAGAGAAAACGTGAGGAAGAAAGAGTACATGGAATACAAGACTGTAATAGAAGGACGGCCAGAAATGGCGAACAGGTCAAGCAAAAAAGTTGTGTAAAGATGATACACTAAATTTAGAAAGCAGGCCTAAACGAACTGGGAGACTAAGCTATAAGTATTATCAAGGTAAATAAAGAAATAGACAGGAGAAAAATAAATATACAATATATCTGAATAAATAAAACCTCAAAACAAGGAGCGGGGAGAGAGAGAGAGAGATATTGGGGCAAGATATGATGCAAGCGAGGGTGATAGGAGCGTCGAGGGAAAGGTAGTGGACTCGGGGAAGTTAATAAAAATAGCAGATAAGAGATAGGCTATTGTATGAGCGAGATAGCAGTAACGGGAGTACGAGGTCGTGCTTGTGCCAGGTCTTGGCAGGACGCCCACGGAGAGTACTGTACAGTATCAGAGACGGAGAACATATAGGCTACGCCAAATATATGAAGGACAAAAATGTAAGATATTGAAGCCGATGAAATGCGTAAAATGAGAGCAAAGTAACATGGGAAAAATTTGCTTCCATGTAGCCAAGGGCCTAAGCCTCGCTACTTAAAAGAAATGAACGACATGGTAGATACAGGCTACGGAAAAAAGGAAGGGGGAAGGGGTGTCAAGAAAGAAGGTTTGCCTGAAGCACACCTCGAGAGGGTCTCTGGAGTTCATCTACTCCCCAAGCCCGGCCTGATAACTTGGTGCAACATGCAGTTGCTTGGAGCGGCCCGCAGGCATACATATCAACTACTGTCTATAGCCTGGTTAGTCCGGTACTTCTTGCAAGAACTTGTCTAAGGACCTCTTGAATACATCCACCTTTGTTCCGGCAATATTTTTAATTCTTGCTTTGAGGATGTTGAACAGCCGTGGACCCTTGATGTTCGGACAGTGTTCTCTGATTGTGCCTATGACACCTCTAATCCTCAGTGGTTCTTTCTTCATTTCCTTCCGTATCTTTCACTCTAGTATGTGTTATTCTACTGTGCAAATTTTGGACTAGGCCTTCCAGTGTCTTCCATGTATATATATTTGATACCCTTCTCGTCTCCTTTCCAGAGAGTACATTTTGAGAGCTTTAAGACGGTCTCAATAGATGTTTTATAGTTTCTATGCGTGTCGTATATGTTCTCTGTATTCCCTCTCCTGCTCTCAAAAGGGAAGTGAGTACCGAGCAATACTCAAGACGGGAGAGCACCAGGGATTTAACACTATTGTATAAACATTGATGTGGGATTTCTGGATTTGAACGTTCTCATAATCCATCCTATCATTTTCCCGGCCGCCGCTATATTTGTTCGTTTATGTTCACTACATGTCAGGTCGTCAGACATCATAATTCCCAGATCTTTTACATGATGCTTTTCTTCTATGAGTGGGTCTGATTGTGTCCTGTATCCTGTGTTTTGTTTCTCTTCCTCGTTTCCACCATACCTAAGTACCTGGAACTGATCACAACGCGTTAAATATCAAGTTATTTTCAGTTGCCCAATTGGTTTGAAAGATTAAAATAAAATCCCAGGCCGATTGACAAACTTTTCGTATGGTAATTTGGTAAGACAGAAAAATTTCCTTCTCTTTGATTGAATATATGCGAATTAAGAGTAAAACTTCCTAAAACAAATTAACAATAGTTTTCTTCCTTGCGCAAGTGAAGAATAAAACTCGACGATGGCTTGGCCTAACAATCTCATACACCACAGAATAAGCTGTGTTATAGGCTAGTCTATGTGAAATTATAATTAATACCAAAATGTTAATAATAATGGATCTAATATGATAAAAAGTGTACTTAACTCAGAGCACAAAAACACGAAAACAACCCATATTATTTTCCTAACTAATAAGAACAGCTTAGGTCTACTAACATTTTTTTTTTAACACATGCGTGAAACAATGAATTATCAATGAAATATAAAATTATTACCTATAAATAGGAGGTAAAAATGGTATTATATATTAGGCCTGTTAATCATCAACCAACTCTAGGCGTAATGGCCACAACATCCGTCAACATACTCCATTTATCAACACTTTACTAGGCAGCAGGAAGCCGCCTTTGTCCCCACACACCCAGTGGACATAGGCACCTTGGGGCCAGATTCACGAAGCAGTTACGCAAGTACTTACGAACGTGCACATCTTTCCTCAATCTTTGACGGCTTTGGTTACATTTATTAAAAGTTTACAAGCATGAAAACTTCCCAATCAACTGTTATTGTTATAAACAGCTTCCTAGTGCTTCGGAGCTCTTTAACTGTTTAATAATTGTAAACAAAGCCGCCATAGATTGAAAAAAGATGTACAGGTTCGTAAGTGCATGCGTAACTGCTTTGTGAATCTGGGCCCTGGACAGCCTATTCTCTCCAGTTGCCAAAACGGACAGAAAATAGTGTATTAAAACACCCGAACCTAACTTATCCGAGCGTCCTACGAATAGAGAAGGTAAATTTGTATGCTGGTATAATTTATAGCATATCATATTTTGTCCGATGGGGATTTTGACGTCAAAACACGATGTATTATTGGAGATGACAGGTTGTGCAGGGCGCCTCAGGGAACAGCTCCCTCTGCAGCGGTCATTGCATTTCACAATTATTCCCGCCACTACAGTCTTCTTTCTTTATTTATCACTATTTATTGCTATCCCCTACATTAATCCTTAGGTTTAATAAATTCTACCATATTATCACAGTTACAACCCCACTCCTGTGCCAGGCAAGTCCACTACGGGCTCACCATAGCCCGTGCTACTTGGAACTCTTTGTTCCGAGTAGCTGAATCTAAAAACAACAACAACATGCCATATTATCATCGTTTGTAACTAAATAATCTATTCCCTCTTTCTTTCGTCTTCATTGGTACTAATAAGGTTTGGCTAATCGTACACAGTAACTGATCTCTGCTACAGATGTAGCCTTGTACTGGGTGCCTATAGGCAATACCGCTTCATTAATTCATGATGAATATTTAGGACTGGTGATCTCATGGTTGTGATAACACCATGACAATCGTCTATCATGAATGAAGCGGTAACAGGGCAGGCCTAGCCGTGGTATTACAAGCTATATAGGCCTATGGCAGCACCCAGGATTTGCTTAGGCCTAGTATTGATCATGAGATATAATAACAAAATGTTAATAATAATGGATCTAATACAATCAAAAGTGTACTTAACTCGCCTAAGTGTGCTTGTGGAATCGAACACATTAGCTTCCTAATTCAGCTCTTGCAGACTCTGATCAGATTAAGTTGATGCAATGACTTTCATCCGCAGGTTTTCATCACAGTTTTGAAGTTGCTTAGCGAGCTTGACTACACGCAGCCCATCCCATATAGCCTAATTGAAACCAAGACAATCAAAATTTATTTCCCGACAGGTTTCTAGCTCATCTGTATCTATAGCTTCCACTCGTGTGAGTGAATGAGCGTGTTACGTTTCCTACTTATCTTTATTATTCGTGTCTGCCGGATCGAGCTGTTAGCTCTTTCTAACCGTCGGTTGTAAAATATATTGACTCCCAAATAATTTCTCTCTCTCTCTCTCTCCCGCCCGATCACTAGTGATGAAGACATCGTTGTGTCAAAATCCCCGTGTCATAATGGTGCAGAGGGCTGGTCACACTCGGCTCTCACTCCCCCAACAGCTTGAGCAAGACGGAAAAGAGACGGTCTCGTTTCATGCAGGTCGGTGTTCAATTCCCCGACAGTCCCAAGCACGAGGGCACCATTCGTTTCTTCCGTCCCATCTTTTCCTAATCCAATACAAGGGCTCTATAGTTGTAATGGCTTGGTGCTTTCTTCTGATAATTACCCTTCCCGGCCGAGGCTGAAACAAATGGGCAGAGTTTCTTTCACCTGATGTCCTTTGTTCATCTAACAGTGACTAGGGCACCTGGGAGTTGCTACGGGCTGCATCCCTGGGATGCGTGCGTGTGTAATGTAATAGAGAAATATATATAGTAAATATAATTGAAGAAAACAGATCGGGAGTCAGTACATTAAACGACCGACGGTTAGAAAGGCGCGGTCCGTGAGCTAACAGCTCGATCCTGCAGGCACAAATGGTAAACACACACTCCCCTTACACGATCGATCCTGCGAGCACAAAATAATAAATACACTCATCCTCAGTATGCAGCCCGCAACGACTAACCAAATCCTAGGTACCTATTTACCGCTAGGTGAACAAAGGCATCAGGTGAATAAAATTGCCCATTTGTTTCTGCCCAGTGTGGTAACACCCCATGCCTAACTACCCACCCGGGTGAAATTCTCGGGTGAGAGATAGCACCATATTTTAGACAACGAAACCCCACGGTGTGAAGGTGGAGTGCATGTGACTGTGACGGTATCGTGGCTGGGTTGGCCTCAGAGGGCACTTGGGCTACGAAACAATTTCCACCTGGAAATCAATACTTTACCTAGACATCGTCATTCGCGTCAATACCCTACACCAGGTCAAGGACACTTGCCTCTACACACAGTTTACAGCGCAGAAGTGGAATTGACGTTAGGCGTAATATATCTTTGCTGAATAGCTAAACTAATTATATTTAAAAACATAACAAATCCAACTAACCCAAACTCTCACAAGCCTGGCCTCGGGTCGGGCTTGGGGAGTAGAAGAACTCCCAGAACCCCATCAAGCAGGTTTCAAGCAGGTTAACTCCATTATGCCTAAAAGCCAACAACAGAAATGCAAAAATTCTCAGAACAGTCTTTCTATTGTTGACCAAACGATGTTTTCCAAGAAGCCTCCTGAAACATTCCGACTGGTCTGAAAACGAATTCAATTTATCAGGCAGCGACCCAGGTAACGTGTTAGTCGCTACGTGTTGGACCAGTGGCAATAGTACATGGGTCAGGTAATCTCATTAATCACAATTTTCCTTCCACAAGAGATATTTAATGGGTAAGTTAGAAGTAGATTAGAGTTAAAGATTTAGAGAAGTAAGTTAGAAGCCTAAAAATTTCGCCTTTCTATGTACTGTATTACAAATTACGTTACTAATTTCACAAGATAGTTAATTCCTTAACTAAATGAACTGTGTATTTCCGTTCCTAAGCCCATTATATGCTTAATGCTTTCCACCACAGCACGCGGGATGGGTATGGGGTGCATAATTAACAGCAATCGACAAATCTAGCAAGACTAGTCCAGATAACATATATATTAGACTACTAACCAATAGAAAAAAAATCTAACCCAGGATGTATTTATTAACACCATTTTGTGTTTAATGAGGGTGAACAATTTCGATTTAGATTAGGCTACCTCCCGGGGCGGGCTATCTACCAAGAGATGATACAGGGACCAGTCTCACCACTAGGGTATAGGGTATATAATCATGAATGTAGTAGTACCAATCACCACTAAGGTATATTATCATGAGTGTAGTAGTACCAATCACCACTAGTATATATTATCATGAGTGTAGAAGTACCAATCACCAATTGGGTATATTATCATGAGTGTAGTAGTAGTACCAATCACCACTAAGGTATATTATCATGAGTATAATAGTACCAATGTGGTAGATATGTGAGCGTGAGGTAGCACCATGTAGCCTATGGTAGCCCTGTAGGCCTATATATAGCAACAACAATCCCGTGGCATCTCCAACAGCCTATTAAAAAGATACAAATTTCAAATAATCTTAAACCCTTTCCCCCTCTCAACTGGGAGTCCATAATAACGAAACAATCATTTAAAAGCCTCCCATTACTACTGTAAAGTACATACACACGTAAACTTTTCCCTCGAATAATGCTGATAAAAAAAAATGCATTGCAGGGCCATTTAAAGGAAATTATGTTGTGTAAACTGCATTCCAATATAACACATTTAGCTATTCCCAATATGAACCTAACCCGCTATTACATGAATGACTTTCCCATGGAGATTACCGAACAGATTACAGAATAATCGATCTAATTTATTTCACACGAGCAGCGAGAACATAGGCCCCTATGAGTTTTTAAACAGAAGATAACGACCAAACTGGGTTTTTTTAATAATGTGTATGCGAAATTAACCAATAGGGGAAGTTTAAATAGCATCATTAGCCCGGAATCCTAGGTAAGCTTCAACGATGTCATGAATCACTAATGCTTAAATGTCACCATCACAGCTACAAAATCTCCAGTCGTGTCACCATCCTAAATACGAAACCTCCAGTCGTGTCACCAGCCTAGCTTCGAAATCTTCAGTCGTGTCACCATCCTAGATACGAAACCTCCAGTCGTGTCACCAGCCTAGCTACGAAACCTTCAGTCGTGTCACCAGCTTAGATACGAAACCTCCAGTCGTGTCATCAGCCTAGCTACGAAACCTTCAGTCGTGTCACCAGCTTAGATACGAAACCTCCAGTCGTGTCATCAGCCTTGCTACGAAACCTTCAGTCGTGTCATCAACGTATCATCAACTTATGAAATCTTCAATTATGCCTTGCCATGAATGCTTTAATACACCACTAGCCATGAATGCGTCATTACTTGCCACGAGTGCTTTATTACTAGCATTAATGCTTTATCGTCACCATTACCCACGAATGCGTTATCACCACTACCCATGCACGTTTAAATGTCACTATCATGAATACAATATTTAAATATCATTACCCATGAATGCTTTAATATAAATACCAGTGAAAGTTTTATTGATGTTGCCTTGAAAGTTCGATTCATGTCACTAACAAATCATCAATTCTATGACCAAACCTCCCTACATACCGAGACTAAGTAACATGCATTAGCGTTCAAGTTATTTTTATTAACAGCTTTATTGACAAATATTAATTACAATTTTGCCTAATCTGAGTACAGTAATTCTATTACAGAGTGAGGATAATGCTGGTATTCACTGTCACACAGTCAGAGGATCATACACAAAACTATAGGTCTAAATAGGTCTAAACCATAGGCTGAAGCCCAATACAAACTACCACCCCTTGCACCAGACAAACCTAAGAGGAAGTATATTATGTTTACATCAACAGTGCAATAAAATGAAATATTTTTGTAGGATTCTATATAGGTCTAAGATTGGTTGGTCTCGGAATATTGATTTGAGGAATATTTATATTTGGTACCGCTAAAGACATTTAATAAGAGAAGCATTTCTGGAATCATTGCAAGGCTAACTACAATTTTCTTGAAAAGTTTTTTTTGTCAAAAGCAGAAAGAATGCACTAATGAAAATTATTTAGACAAACAAAGTTTATACGAGAATTAAGTAAAAATTCTCAAAAATATGGTTCTACCTACAAATTAATATGGCCTAAAATAAAAAAAATTAAAGTAACATTCAATTTGAATTTGAACAATATGTTAATTTCAACACATATAACAATGTTAAAAAAATCACAATTATGTATTCCGTTAGCGCAAAAGGATAGGTTAAAAAAATTGTGCAATGAAGAGCCACAATTCGACACTCAAACTTACGTCTATAAATTAGAATATGTCTATATTCGAGGTTGGAGGCCAGACGTATGGGGCTAGCCTCGCACAACTTTACACCCTGATTCCTGTGGGGTACATGCCCAACATTGACAATTCGCAGTTGGCTGAAGTGAAAAAGAGTGCGACGTAACACAGTACCAATGGGAACCCACGACGATTTTTTGAATATCATAATATAATAACTAGACACAGGATTATTTTTAATTTATATTTCAGTTTTTTCTTAGTATAACATTATTCACCGATGCCTACATAATTAAAATCTATCATACCTTGCCTGTAATTAGCCTGATATAGGTACTCACGACATCATACTCCCACATTCCCCAACACCAGCCCACCTGCTGCCTCCCATGTCAATCCTCCACACGCGAGCCGCGTTAGGAAGACACAGACGAGATAAAGAGAAAGAGAAAGTCTGGGTCACCCCGGGCACCGCCGGGTACCCCACCTATTAAGATACAAGAGTAAATACGGATAACCGAGGGAAAAAAATGGAATTTGTAAGGTTTTCAGGACATCCCCCCCCCCCTCATTCCCCTCACTATGTCAAAAAAAATGCATTGGCATCGTCTAACCGGATGCTACTATAAAATATACAAACAAAAAACACAACATAGACCTAATCAAGTCATTTAATAAAAAATATTTGCCATGACCACACACCAAACACCTCTGCAGGGAACGAGCCGACTCGCCTAATGTGAAGAAAAAAACTTCCAATGTAAAGAGAAGCTGGAAACAAAACAACCAATTGACAAGTCGAATTCGCGCTCTGCCGCCTTAAAGTAAATATACCCAGCCACCAGCCCACCAACAGACGAAAGAACGTGGTCGCAACATACGCTTACAAAAACGTTTAAGGAGGCGCTCCACGTTCATATAACAATGGTGCTGGGAACGTTAGCCTACTACTCGTTTGCAGGCAAAACGCTTCTGTATGAAATGTGGTTTTCTATTGATTGTTGTGACCGATTGAAAAAGAAGAATTTGTGAAACATAAACCGAAAATAAGATACAGTACCGAGTACTGAAATAGGGAAGAGGCAAGATAGCGAATTAGGAAAAAAAAACGGGAATGAGATAAAAACAAAAAACTGACGCCGAAGCCAGAAAGAAATGGGAGGATAAAAAAAGGGGAGGGAAGAAGAAAGAAAATTAAGCACCAAAAGAGAAAACGAAAGATACCTATATTCTCTGAACACCAAACGCGGACAGACTCAACACAGCCAACATGACGTGTCTCAGTTTAATTCGGAGGCTTGCGTCTGAACGCGACTGTGGCCCCAGTGTGATGTTAACTCTCGGCAATTAACATCATTTTTTTTGCATTAGGACAATAGTCCCAACATATTTTCGCTTTATGGGGTATACTTGTATGAATGGAAATATAAAAATATAATTAGTCTTTTTTTTTAATAGGGAGTATAACCTCTGACTGGAAGAATGGGACCCTTAGCCTCGGAGGAAACCACACATAACGCATTATAGGGAATGTTTAGGTCCCCTCTTATACAGTTTCTGTGTGCTTTTCTCCTACCACTCCCTTCCTTTTGTCTTTTGTTGTGCTCTATTAAATATTAGTCCTTATTATACTTTATTTTGCAACAGCCAGATTTAATAATTTTATTGTATTTAATGTCAAATAAATCCAAATTTGAAAGTTACATATAGATTAATGCATGTAAGTAGTTAAATGCTCAAGTTATCTTGTTGCTTCAAAGAAATATATTATACGACTACAGTGCAACAAAATTATTAAAGGCTCACAATCGCAGTACAATAATACAAAAGCTAAATTAGAAACTACGCAATGCACAAATGTTCTATTTCCAGCAAACCTGGAACCTACGCAATGAATAAAAACAAATCTGGTGCCAACTTCAGATAAAATACGCAGCGAGCAACTATTCATTTGGAGGTGTGTGCTTCAATGTAAAAAAAACTAAATGGCCTATTCACATTGTTTGGAAAAAATACGCCTTCTATTTAATATATTTTGACGACACTTTTGGCGTATGTAAAACATGCACCTTGTGCAAAAACAGATATTGAACCCTTATGCAATCAAGTTTTTTTGTTTGCCGATCAATGACGTCGTTGCTTGAATTTGTTGTGGTATGGTGTTATTTTCCAAAAAAGAACAAAAGTGAATATACAGTCGTTTATACATCTTTACAAGAGTATACAAAATAACGTTTAGAAGAGCAGAGATATTTCCAGCACACTAAGCTACCATTTGGAGTTACTTGGCTAATGGAGTCATAACTCATGATGCCCAGCCTCCATGCACAGACTCACCATTCAGGCATTCTAGGGGAAAACCGAAAGACTTCCTTGCCAAAACCTCTTGCCAGGTTTATAACAAGCACTTCACTGTTTATATTATTAACATTGTTATTCCTAATTACTAATAATGTAATGCTAATAATTCAAACAATGTAATTATTAAACAAAATAACTACGATATCCTGATCAAAGTGATTTCAAACTTACAATACATAGTGTTTTTGTGTGTTGATAAAGCCTCATATTTACTTGAAAAGCAAAACGCTTACGATAATAAACCTAATAAACAAGCCTAATAAACCGAATAAACATTTAGCACAAGCAAACCCAGGGCCAAATTTTATTTGTTTCATTACTACTACTGCATCATATTTCATATATAGACGTAGACCTCTGTAAATACATTCACAAAGACACATTTCATTGGTGTTTAATATTCATAAATTTTTCAATTAAATATCAAACTTCACGATGACAATCATATACCCATATATATTTTTTTAACCCATTTTTATGTAATGAAGCATCTTTATTAACCACACAAACTCAGTTTTGAGTTATTTGCAATAGTTTTAAACAATTGTAGTTTAATCAAAAATACCAGGATCGCCATTACAACCCTTCATTTAATAAATATGATGTAGCCTCAAAAGCGTATGAGACTAACAAAAATTGCATTTCAAAGTATAAAAGAAAGTATTAGATACTGCTTGCATAGTCTTTACAAGATAGCTTTAAATTGCGGAAGTCAGTCTTCTTACAGCAATGTATGATAGCTAATATCATGACCATTCCAGAAGATAGCCCATATAACAATTAGGAGGCAGGACAAGATGATCAGGTTCATCTGATTTAAATTAAGCAATTATGCCGCATTATCAAAAGTAATCATAAAAAAAGATAGAAATATTCCAACCCATCTTCCTGAAATGGTAATATTTATAGTAACTATATTTGGTCGAAACTACCATTACGTAGTGATGAACTACCCGTAAGCCACTTGATGTACTATTAATTTTATAGTCCAGAAAAAATTGTTCAAAACCAAACAAATATTCCTAGTATAGTATAGCAGATATATTATAAAGTACGGCTTAGGATAGCATGTATTAAGTATAGGATTAGAAGCAGAGGTTTTATAAAGTCTTATGTTGCCATTAAAAAAAATCTGGTTTGTCGAAATTCAATAGTACAAAAAGTTAACTTGCTGGTAGTCCATCACTGCATACTGTTACTTTCACCTAAAAATATACTCTAGTTACTATAAGTACTTTAATTTTAGGAGGATGGGTTGAAATATTATAACTCTATCACCCCTATTCTCTCCGCAAAAAGTCGTCTTAATTATACCTATTATCCGGCAATATTATACTAAATTATGATGAATTGCAATATCAACACAGCACGAAAACTGGAACAATTACTGACACTAGCCAATTTGGATGCCTGTTTCCCTATGCATAATTATTACATTTTTAAGATAGATATTTTATGAACTCTTGGACATTTTATGGAATAGAAACTTGTACCTTACTGTCGAAATTGTATTGTTCCACTTAGTTATTTATCCATTTGATTTGAATGTCTGGAAGTGTTTGCTCTCCCTAAGTGTTCCATGTATCTATACATCAAATGTCTCTTGAAAATTCTGAGAATCTGACTTCGTTGACATTAATCATCTTGTTTTTCATCTTTCGTATTTGTAATATCATAAGAGTTCCTTAAATCTATGAAAGTGCTATAATTATTATATATATATATATATATATATATATATATATATATATATATATATATATATATATATATATATATATATATAATGCTTCGAGGTTTTCCCATCAAGATTAGCATCGAGGTTATAATTACATTCATGCTAAAGTGATTGGTAATTTTAATTACTGGCCTTGCAAGCTGGCAGTGAATTATCACCTGTCAATATGTCATTATTAAGACCTAAATCATGAGAAACTTCGACGTCATTTACGCGCCCAAAATTAACTCTCAAAAACGTACTTTGTAAAAAATTTTTTTTTTAACTCATATTTAGATCGTCAGGTGTGACATTTTACTTTGACGACTAATAGACTAAAAAGGGTTTACTGGGTGGGATATAATTAACCTAAATCTGATATGCTTGAATGACAAGCAAGCAAGGTATTTGGATTGGTTTAATTATGCCAAACAAAATTACTCGTAATGACAGCCTGCTAGTCACATTATATATCGACCACCTATATAGACAAAAATTCCCAACAGATAATTCTTTGTTGATAATTCAACCAACATATCTATAATTCCTACGAAGAAGCCTGGAGCACCTTGGCAGATTAGGGAGGGTTGGTGAGGCATGTTGTGAGGAGTCATGGGGTTAGAAGGCAGGAGTTGATGAGGCAGGGGTTGATGAGACATGGGTTGATGAGGCAGGGGTTGACGAGGCAGGGGTTGACGAGGCAGGGGTTGACGAGGCAGGGGTTGACGAAGCAGGGGTTGACGAGGCAGGAGATGATGAGGCAGGGGTTGACGAGGCAGGGGTTGACGAGGCAGGGGTTGACGAGGCAGGGGTTGATAAGGCAGGGAGAATGATGAGGCAGGAAGAATGAGGAGGCAGGGAGAATGAGGAGGCAGGACTTACCTCGACTGTGAGTAGCGTGAAGGAGGTAGGCGGTCAACACCACCACACACACTGCTCCTCGCTGCTTGGTATCCATGCTGGGCCTCACCGATATATGTATCTCTCTCTCTTCCAAGACTTCTCAGGCACTTACAACACCCGGATGGGGCATTTCATCCCCCCCGGCCAAGGGGATATATACAATTAGCCTTTTAATGTTGTTATTCTCACTTGTTTGAATACTTATTTTTTTTTGAGAGGGGGTTTTAAATTTCGATATAAAAAAAATGATATAAAAATCAAAACTGTTAGAAAATTTTCCCCCTGAGGGTGAACACAGTATCCAATGCAAACTTTCAAGTACACCAGAGTTTCACTGATAAAACCTTCCCAGCCTCACTGGCTAGTAAAAAAAATACCATCCACAAAACGATCACATCCTGCAGCACTATCATTTCATCACCGACGCCTCAATCCACGAGTCACAACACACGACACGGTGCCCACGTACATATATATATCTATATATTCCAGGGTTAGCATACGCGTTGGAGCGGGTAAGAGGGACGAGGGCGGGGGGGAGAGGATGAAGCGTGGAGAGGAGCCAGGAGACGGAGCGGCCACACCACCACTCACTACACAGTCGCGACGACCACTGACTGACTCTTCCCGGCCTCGCTCCGGCAACACCCGGGGCTCCTCCCACCCCGCCCCCACTTCCCCCAATGCCCAAAATCACATTGTTAAATATATGCCATTTATTTATTTATAAACAAGAAGGTACATTGGGAGTGTTAACAGAGTCCTTCCACCCGCCCCCACTTCCCCAATGCCCAAAATCACATTGCTAAATATTTGCCATTTATTTATTTATTTATTAACAAGAAGGTACATTGGGGGTGTTAACAGAGTCCTCCCACCCGCCCCCACTTCCCCAATGCCCGAAATCACATTGCTAAATATTTGCTATTTATTTATTTATATACAAGAAGGTACATTAGGGGGTGTTAACGGAGACTATAGAAATTAAGTTGATTTTACAATCTTGTAAAGCCACTAGCACGCATAGCGCTAGTGGCAAGACTTCGGACAAGAAGGATGTTAAGTTAATGTGTTAATTAAATAAAAGTGAATTTGTGTTAGTTCTTCGTGATTTACTGGCTTTTCATGCGGAATTATTTCCTTTTGGTAAGTCGTTGAGAAGGGTTTATGTCTTATTAGAACGAATATTTGATTGTCTGCTACGTATCCTTTCGGTTACGTGTTAACGGATTTTTAGGGTGTTTAAAATTTTGAAATGAGACGTGAGCCGTTGTAAACGCAGCAAACCACCTTATTACACAATTTGGAAGGTCATTCTGACGCTTGTAAAGCCAACGTTGTATTCAAAGGTCAGCTGGCGCCGTGCCCCGCCTCCACCCACGTCTTGTGAGCCATGACGTGCGCTATGTAATGCAAAATTCATTCAGGAAGACTAGGCTATGCAGCATTGAACGGTGGGTCACGGTATACTATGACGCACTGAATGGTGGGTCACAGCATACTATGACGCACTGAATGGTGGGTCACGGTATACTATGACGCACTGAATGGTGGGGTCACAGCATACTGTGGCGCACTGAACGGTGGGTCACAGCATACTGTGACGCACTGAACGGTGGGTCACAGCATACTATGACGCACTGAACGGTGGTTCACAGCATACTGTGACGCACTGAACGGTGGGTCATGGCATACTGTGACGCCACTGACGTCCCACTGAACGGTGGGTTCACAGCATACTGTGACGCACTGAACGGTGGGTCACAGCATACTATGACGCACTGAACGGTGGGTCACAGCATACTATGACGCACTGAACGGTGGGTCACAGCATACTATGACGCACTGAACGGTGGGGTCACAGCATACTATGACGCACTGAACGGTGGGTCACAGCATACTATGACGCACTGAACGGTGGGTCACAGCATACTATGACGCACTGAACGGTGGGTCACAGCATACTATGACGCACTGAACGGTGGGTCACAGCATACTATGACGCACTGAACGGTGGGTCACAGCATACTATGACGCACTGAACGGTGGGTCACAGCATACTGTGACGCACTGAACGGTGGGTCACAGCATACTATGACGCACTGAACGGTGGGTCACAGCATACTATGACGCACTGAACGGTGGGTCACAGCATACTGTGACGCACTGAACGGTGGGTCACAGCATACTGTGACGCACTGAACGGTGGGTCACAGCATACTATGACGCACTGAACGGTGGGTCACAGCATACTGTGACGCACTGACCGGTGGGTCACAGCATACTGTGACGCACTGAACGGTGGGTCACAGCATACTGTGACGCACTGAACGGTGGGTCACAGCATACTGTGACGCACTGAACGGTGGGTCACAGCATACTGTGACGCACTGAACGGTGGGTCACAGCATACTGTGACGCACTGAACGGTGGGTCACAGCATACTGTGACGCACTGACCGGTGGGTCACAGCATACTGTGACGCACTGAACGGTGGGTCACAGCATACTGTGACGCACTGAACGGTGGGTCACAGCATACTGTGACGCACTGAACGGTGGGTCACAACATACTGTGACGCACTGAACGGTGGGTCACAGCATACTATGGCGCACTGCCCGACGATATCTATTGATAAGGCGCACTCCTCAGACTCGTCTTATGCAACCTTGTGGTCTCTGACAACCGCATTGCAGCCTCGATCTTTGACTCTTGCTGTGATCATCACTGACCTTCCACTTGCAGCGGTCATATATCCTTCGTCTACAATGTCGATTTGTTGCAAAATTTTGCAATAATGACTCAGGATCAACCCTCAACCAGGCTGTGACCCATACGTCAGGCTGCGAGCAGCCGCGTCCGACAGCCTGGTTGATCAGTCCAGCAACCAGGAGGCCTGGTCGACGACCGGGCCCCGGGGACGCTAAGCCCCGGAAACACCTCAAGGTAACCTCAAGGATATGTGCCAAATAGCTCACTTACCTACTGGAGTAAAATAATGTAGTTAATATGAATGAAGATAAAAGCTGCGAAATAATTTATCAGTGTCAATAAATTAATTATATCTATGTACGTAAAGCAACGACCGAATGTACTAATAAACCATTACACACTTTTCACAGTATATAGTCCATAAAACTTCTATAAATTAAAACAAAAAATAAATTTTTGGTGCAGCCTAAAAAGAAATCTCACAGTTCTGTGGCTGATTGTCCAATAAATCACTGTTAAACACTATGTTTAACAGATCTCTAACCCTGTCTATGGAGGACAGAAGAAAATGTATATATATGCAGCATTGTAAATGTGTGGCCACGTCAGTGGTAGTAAATAATAATAATAACAATAATAATAATAAAGAGCTCTAAACCAATCTGACAGCGTCTTTTCCCCCGGCTAGCTAATATCCTTCTCGCAGGTAAGTCCTAGGACGCTCTCCGAACTGTTGACTGGTCGAGGACCGGGCCGCGGGGACACTAAAAAAAAGCCCCGAAATCATCTCAAGATAACCTCAAGATAACCTCCCGGCCAGATGTAACCTTTGGAAAGAGTCACGTCTGGTGATCCAAGACCTCAGTCAACGGTTCGAACCCAACAGAGCGGTGCTGCGATTGTACACCCATCCCGTCTTCGTCCACAAATGCCAAATGCTCGTTAATCCGGGCACCAAACCTCACTGTTTATAAATTAAACAATTTACACACGTCTCACAACTGATGGCTTATGTACTTTTCTGTAAGAATGTTTCGTTCAAGTCCTCTGATCGAATCGCACCTCTCTGAACGACCCGTCTTCTAAACAAAGACACAAAGTCCATTCCATGCACCCGCCAAACCCCCCTGTTTACGAATGAAAAACGATTTACGCACGACTCACAACTGATGATGTTCGAACACTTCCGGAATCTTTGGCGGCTTTGTTTACAATTATTAAACAGTTAATGAGCTCCGAAGCACCAGGAGGCTGTTTATAACAATAACAGCAGTTGATTGAGAAGTTTTTATGTTTGTAAACTTTTTAATAAATGTAACCAAAGCCGTCAAAGATTGAGGAAAGGTGTACGCGTTCGTAAGTACTCCCGTAACTGTTTCGTGAATCTGGCTCCTGGTCTGAGGACGGGTTATTAAATGATTCATCAACGTTCTGCAAAAACAAATAATTGCCGACAGAACCTAACTACCTAATCTAACTATTCATCACATTCTAGTACAATAACATTATTGTATATTTGACATAATTTTGAATACGCAGTATATTAAAATTAGTGAAAGCGACTTTGGGGGTCGGCTGCTGTTTTAACGAGCCTAGCCTGAGGATAGGTTGTTCAACCAGTAAACAATTAAACAGACAGATTAACGCATACTCCCCCATACCTCCAACCCAGGCTTACGTGGCCCGCGAGGCGGCAACCCACACACATCCGTAACAATATTCACTCCCTTCCACATGCAAAGCTTGATATGACAGCATTATTTGCAACTATTAAGCAACCCGGTTGAACAATGCCAAGTGCTGACGACAAGGTACAGAAACATCAAGTTTAAAGTCAATTCAAAACTATTAGGCGACGCCTGGCTCAACAATAATATTTAATTTTCAAGATGTACAAAAGTAGCCTATTACAGTGATCGTTTAGTAGTATATACAGTAGGTTTATTTTATATAGCCAATCATTAAATACAGCGCCTCGAGCATTATATATGTCACCGTGTCTATGATTATATATATTTGTGTAAGTAACTATATATACGTGTTCAGTATGATATGTATGAATGAGTATTTGTGTGGTATGCATTCAGGACAATGTAGGTACATGTGTATATTTGTGTGATTAATTAAAATGTAACTCAAGAGCTTTTTGTAGCTAAATCTGGGGTCTGTGTTCTCATTCCACCCGTCCTCTTGAATAATACAACATATTTTCACTTAATAAATCCCCAGCATCAAAATATGATGTATTATAAATCAAAGCGGTTCGCAAAATTGACGGGCTGTCACGTTTTCTATACGTAGTTACTTAGTTGGTTAGGTTCGGGCAATTTAGTCCATTAGTGACGTCGTGGCAACTCGAAAAGACGGGCTGCTAAACTACTTGTGTTTGCAAAGGTCAAACTTCAGATACTTAACCCCCACCTTCTTTTGCAACGGGGCGTTTGTTGCTACGAGTTCCCCAATTTTCATTAGGATCACAGGAGCGTTGCAATAGGCTTACGCGCGGCTGGTTCAGTTCATACCCAGCCATTTCCACTTTATGTTACAAATTTTTCAATTTTGTAACGTAATCGCCTCAAAGACGCTACTTGACGTACTGTTCCAATCAGCTGCTATGGCTAAACCAATTTTTGGCAATTTTATGTATTCCTAGTAAATTTAAATGTCAATTAAAATAAATTTCTTTACCCAATTTACACAGTTCTCGTTAATGTCTTTCATCTATTTATACATTTCCACTCTACTTTTCCTCTCTCTCTATATATATATGCCTTTCAAGTGTAACCTCAATAGTTTTAATCTGTATTTGCAATGGAAGATTCCTGACGCTAAGGATTAGTTTTGTCATCCTTCTCGGAATGTTTTTCACATATTTTCTGGTAATTCTTTAACACCACAACCAAAACAGCACCACAAGTGGGATTTAAAATGTTATAAATTAAAAGGTATATAATGTCTGATGTAGTAGGCTGTAGCCTCGTGAAAGATACATTATATAAGATCCTAGTTATATAATGTCTTCCTTCCTATTTAAAATATATATACATATATATAAATCTGTAATTGGGAATTCTTGTCCTATGTATGATCGAATGAACGTGCCAATGAATATAAGAAGCATCCTCACTATCCTGTGTGGTAGTGAATATGAGCTACACCCTCAATGTCATGTGTGGCAGTGAATATGAGCAACATCCTCACTGTCCTGTAGGGCAGTTAATGTGAGCAGCATCCTCAATGTCATGTGTGGCAGTGAATATGAGAAGCATTCTCGTTATTTTGTTCACACAATTATCACGATTGTTAACCTATTACAAACATCTTGATTTTGTCTGATTTACGCTAAATCTGTCTTATACTCGTCAGTCAAGTGTTTCTTAACTGTTAATAAAGTATTTCCTACCTGTCAAACAAGACTTTACAGTCCAATTAAATGCGTTGCAACCAGTGGCATACACTTGAGCGTTCCCCACCGACCAGTGGCATGCTCTTAAGCGCTCCCCGCCAACCAGTGGCATGCTATTAAGCGTTCCCCACCAACCAGTGTCATGCTCTTGAGCGCTCCCCACCAACCAGTGGCATGCTCTTGAGCGCTCCCCACCAACCAGTGGCATGCTCTTGAGCGCTCCCCACCAACCTCTCGTGTGGCACAGTGTCGAAGGCATTAGTAAGGTCAAGATAAATATATTCTTTCTCACTCTCTGGCTCATATACGCTGAATGGAACGAGAGTAAATTCGCGCGGGGCAAGAGCTAGTAGCGTCCCCTGGAAACTCCATCTGCGCGTCGTTTTTATTATATTAGGCTTTTCAAGGTGGCTACGGAGAGAGTTTGGTGTCGTAGCCTCAGTAAACATAAACTCTAAAATTTAATGCTGAATATAACAGGCTTGTTAGAGTTGCAACTGAGTTCTTTTCTTTGCGTTTTTTAATAACTTTTTGTATATATTGTATACAGTATTTCGTTGTGGCCTTCATACTTTGTTCATTGTAATTTTTGTTTTCTTTATTAAAAAAATATACGAGGTAAAGGTCATATTTTATTGTAATTTTGCAATTTATTTGTAAATCTCAGTTTGAGTTAGTTGTAACTTCTATATTGTTTACTGCTCCTCATTGCGGTTTCTACTCTTGGCTGCCTAGTTCTTTGTAAGTGAAAATTTACATAAAGTAATTAATAGTAATGTTCCCAATTTATTTCTTGACATAATAATAATAATAATAATAATAATAATAATAATAATAATAATAATAATAAAAACCTATTTCTAAAAAATTACATAACTAACAATTATATATATAGGTATTTATATTATATACTAGATGGGGTACCCCTGTCTCTATCATATCTCTTCCCTCTCTCTACCTTTCTTCCCTCTTATCCTAATTTCACTTCTCTCCCAGTGTCCCCTCTCCACCTTTCTCCTTCCCTCTCCCCTCACATCCCCCCTCCCCTCGCCTGTCCTCCACCCCCTTTCTTTCCTTCTCTCTCGCTTAGAAATAATTCAGAAGAATTCACTGTGTCAGGGGACAACCAGCCAGTGTATATATACATGTTAGGCTGATCGAGGTTCCCTCCACAAGGTCCAATTACTGACATCCTCCCCCCCAGGATGCAAACCCGCAACAAGTTGACTAACTTCTGGGTACTTACTGCTAGGTGGACAGGGGCATTAGGCGATAGGAAACGCGTGCAACCATTTCTATCCCTCCCGAGGTTCGAATCCGGAATTGTCGAGAAGGATGCTATAGATGCCGATATTTGTAAATTAGTGGTACTGGGGCCGATCCTAACTGGCTTATGGCATTCACATACCCCACATGTGTCATTGTGGAAAGTTGGATGAGACTAACTCCAAGCGTCTGGTCTCCTACTCTGGGCAGACAGACAGACACATTCTATTGTATAGATGAAGATAATGCCACTAATCGCGTGCAGTCTGTACCAAAGTCTGAACCTAAACTACTAATTGATATTATTATACATAAATTAAGGATTGCCTTTAATATCTCTGGCTACTTTAATTTCACAATTTATTTTGGCTTTCATTAATTATTTATTTGTGTTTCTTGTTGATGCGCATTCCCTGTCTTACAACCACATGGACTGGACGGTAGATCGACGGTCTCGCTCCATGCAGGTCGGCGTTCAATCCCCGACCGTCCAAGTGGTTGGGCACCATTCCTTACCCCCCGTCCCATCCCAACTCCTTATCCTGAACCCTTACCAGTGCCATATAGTCATAATAGCTTGGCGCTTTCTCCTGATAGTTCCCTTCCCCTCCTTCGTCCAAAGCACTGTCTGCCTCTGCTGTAGAAATGTTCCCCAACTATCCTCTGGGTAATCTAGGATCTTGCATGTCACAATCCAAGTACATTGTATGTTATAATCCAGGTATCTTGCATGTTATATCCAGATATCCTGTATGTTATATCCAGGTATCTTGTATGTAACAATTCAGGTACCTTGTGTGTAATGATCCAGGTACCGTTAGGCCTTCTCTGGTACGCCTTTCTAAAGCGTCAAAACAGCAGAAAACGTTATCAAAACAAGGCTGTTTTAGTTTATGAAAGACTGATGGTAGCCAGAACAGCGTAAATTTAAAGACAAATTTGTCTGAAGTCTACTTTTATATGTTTAAACAATAATGCTCTTAATGTTTTTTTTCAATAACCTGTTTCCCATCTTTACCACTAGACTGAAGAACAAATAATTTGCTTGTTTGCAGAAAATTATTGATCTATTAATGTAAAACCATTGTTAGTCGGTATTGAAATATTTTTTTCTAAATGAAGATTGTCGTGCTTTTTGATATTTTAAAAATAAATTCAGCTCTTCTAAATGTGTCTCGAATTATTTACTGCTAATGCTGAGAAACACCTTCGCTGATCTGAGCGAACTACAATTTGCTAGTATACTACGGCTCATGCTCTGTGATGATATGAAATATTGGTTTACTGAGAATTATACAAACTATATATGAATGTAGTATTTTCCCTTGTAAATTGATGTATATATAATCTTTATATTGTATATTATTTAAAAAGGAAAATAAATAAATATATATATATATATATATATATATATATATATATATATATATATATATATATATATATATATATATATATATATATATATATATATATATATATATACTTTTGCCAATACGTCGGCCAAAACTGTAGGCTATCGATGTTCTAGAGAAGGACGCACCAGCGAATTATACATTGAGGATGATTTTCTCGGTTCGGAAACTAAGCCCTGAAATTTTTAAAAATAATATTTCTACCATGGCCGAAACGATAAGAAGGCAAGGGAAGAAATAAGCAAATTGAGAATTTCTGGATTGACAGAAATCACTTAAAACACTTCCACACAAGAGACTGCTATTCAAGCTTACCACTTCGTTCGCAGTGGTAAAAATTTTATTTAGTCATTAACACATGAGGGTTGTAAAAAGACCCAGGACAACCTGGGTAAGATTCAGTGATGGTCTGGATAAATAAGGGTCTGTAACGAACCTCAGCGACATCTATGAATCAGGTTTAGAATTAGGACAGCTTACCCTTCCATTAATAATGTTTCCCATCTTCTAGTCAGCTGTTCTGGGAGATGATGAGGTACCGGTGACTGGCAGCAGTGACCAGGTTGACCACTGGCCATCTATGCTGGAGTGTGCTGACTTGAATGCTAATGGAGCACTGGAAGACCTTCACCAAAGGAGTGTGAGTCTTATCATCAGTAGGTGGAAACATTCTCAGATTCTGTGTCAATGTCTAGTGTATATTGTTTTAGTTGTAGTTAGTTAATAATAAGTGTAAGCTGTATATTGCCATTTGATTTCTCTAACCTTAAACACGTTACAGAATTTCCAACGAGGTTATGGATCTCTGGACTTGGGAAGGCTCAGAGAATTTTAAAAGAACCCGGTTACGGAGAAGTTCCTAACAACGTCCATCCGAATTCAACCAGATAAATGCAAGGTAATGAGAACTTATTGACCAATAGGAAAGGGGAGAAGACTTGCTCAAACAGAAAACGAGAACCTCCTGTGAATTGATGTAACCCCCCGCGCCTGGCGCCGGTGACTCGTATAAACACAACATCAGTACGGGAGAAACTGGCAAACATGAGAACAATTCTTAGTAATATCTTAAGACTGAGGTCGTCAGAGTTGTATTTCTTGGCTCCCTTCTCCACCTGTCTCCTTTCCATCTCTTCAGATTTCTTACTCAATCCTCTGTTCTCATCTTTCCCCAATTTCATGAGTTCCTCCTTTTCCTTGTCTATCTTTTCACTGAACCTCTATGTATTTCTCACTCATTCCTACGACCCTTTCCTTCCCATCTCTTTATCTTCCTCGTTGCCTCCTCCACCTCATCCCTCGGTTTGGCATTAAAAATCGTTAGAGCAGGATAAATGAGCAATCGGGAAAGCATGAAAGGTGTTAAGAGAATCGATAGAGTAAGGAATTAAAATGTCAAGGAAAGATGTGGAGAGCAAAAGTCGTTAAATCGCCAGATTAAGGAGAGCGTCTTGAGATAGTGTCGTCTTGGTGAACGAATGGCTGATGATAGGCTGGTGAAGTCTTCCCGGGGGAGGGGGGGAGGATTTTTGAGGTTAGGAGGAGAGAGAGAGCAAGACCGGGAGGAAGATAGCGTGAATGGGTGTGAGGAAGCGGGGATTGCGTGTGAGGAGGCGGGAATTGCGTGTGAGGAGGCGGGGATTGCGTGTGAGGAGGCGGGGATTGCGTGTGAGGAGGCGGGGGTTGCGTGTGAGGAGGCGGGAATTGCGTGTGAAGAAGCGAAGATTGCGTGTAAGGTGAGGCGTGTGCATGAGAAGGCGCAGGGATTGCGTGTGAAGAAGCGAAGATTGCGTGTGAGGTGTGGAGTGTGTGCATGAGAAGGCGCGCGGGGGATTACGTGCGTGGAGGCGAAGATTGCGTGCAAGAAAATCCCAGCAAGTGACAGGGAACCGGGCTTAGTGGCAGTTTTAAAAGATAGTTTGTTTGTTACAGCTCTCAAGGCAACCGTATTCTCTTAATGTGTCCCTGCGTAAAAAATAAAAAAAATACACCTGTTTTACCTATCCAAAACTAACAAACTCAAGCAACCAACCTGACCTATCGAGGCACATAACACGTAAACATCACGATGTATTTATTTTGACTAATTCGTCGCATTTTTAACGATTCCGTCAAAAAAACTGCGACGCCGTGTGGAGTGGAACGACCTGCGGAAGTCGTTCCTTTACTCTGATCACTCCCATGCACCCAGCATCAACCATGCAACTATCAGGATGTAAATCGACTGGAAGATGCTGCTTTAATGATAGTGTTTAAAATGGTCTGCACTCGAGAGCATTTCGCTTGCGGACACCACAAGGTCCTGTTCCGACACCTCTCCGTTTTCTACACTTCACTTACTCGTCAATTTCTACATTACCAGATCGAACTTTCACATTTCTGATCATCCTTATGCAAGCGGCGGTTGTCAGACGGCCTACAAGCCTTCTATCGTATCAACTTTAAAAATTTGCCAATAAACTTGGAAATATCTCGATGCAGACTCCGGAAATACCTAGACACAGCGCTCGGAAATACCTAGATACAGTCCTTGGAAATAACTAGAAACAGCTTCTGGAAATACCTAGATACAGTCCCTGGAAATAACTAGAAACAGCTTCTGGAAATACCTAGACACAGCGCTCGGAAATACCTAGACACAGCGCTCGGAAATAACTAGAAACAGCTTCTGGAAATACCTAGATACAGCCCCCTGGAAATAACTAGAAACAGCTTCTGGAAATAACTAGACACAACCCTGGATATAGCTAGGTGCAGCCAGTACAGTTCCCTGGATACATCACCAGAAGTTATTATCCGTCACGTGGCCGGCTAGCCTAACTACCAGAGCGCAGGTTTGATCATAACTTGTGGTCCATATCGTGTCAAAAACCTACATTCTTCTCTGAGACCTTCCCAACTTCTAATGACAGTTCTTGTTATGTGAAGCTTTACTTTATCGTCCCGAAATTTTCTTAGTGGGATAATTGCGAACAAAGACAAAAATATTAAGAAATATTTCCCCCCTCACTTTTAAGTGACATAGACGGGAAATTAGTCGGAGTTGCCAGATATTCAAACTTGAGCTTGCAAACTTTAAAAGCATTGTTTATATATTATTCGTTATATATATAAATAATCAATATATATATATATATATATATATATATATATATATATATATATATATATATATATATATATATATACATAATAATAATAATAATAATATTGCTATGCCTAGTCCTTCAATTTAATAGTGATTGGACTGCCAAATTGGAAGTTCTAGAGCAGTTTCTTTGTTACACGGGTATGTTTAGACACATGACGGCTGACTCCTGTCAGAAGAGAGGCTTTCCCTTTTCACCGCTCATGATAAGCCTTAACCACCAGTTTTCCCCTGAAACACCACCAGCCAAAATAGTTAACAACCAGATACCCAATTACCGCTGGGTGAACAGTTGCATCCAGTTAAAGGTGTGACGGCCAGACTCCCTGGGAAAGACAATAGAACCTAGAATAGCTTGAGCTACCACATCCCTCTTTGTGTGTATTTTACCTCAATAAACTTATTTCAATTTCACCTAGACAAATCGGTGGCGGGGCTCGAGTTACCACTGGTCATCAGTTACCTTAGCCGACCCACCATCGATTACTCAGCATACCCGCCACACCCTTCTCGCCAGACTGTCGAAATTACATGGATAGCCAGGAAGAGACTAACCTAAAGAAAATCTTGCACATTTTATTATATAACTTTGTTTTAATTTTTTCAGAGATACAGTCCCATACCCCCCCCCCATTATTTGCTTCTAATAACCCTAAGGGGGTAATGAGTCAGAATAACGTGGCTAAAGTAAGTTGACCAGACCACACACTAGAAGGTGAAGGGACGACGACGTTTCGGTCCGTCCTGGACCATTCTCAAGTCGATTGTGAGTCCATTCTCAACCTAATGAAGTATGAATGCCCCTGATTAAGAACTCCAGTTTTAGAGGATTATGTCGCGCCTGCTGCTGCTACTTGATAGATATTACCATAGTCAACAGCTTCGACAAACCCCGATTCAGACATTAAGGGCAAAGTGGGAATCCTTGATTGAGCAATGTCAAATACCTTTCACAATATATGTAATTTAGACAGGCACATAAGTAACAGTAACAAGTGTATTTATAGACGCGTCTCGAGAAGGAAAGGAAATACCTAGTTACTTTCTTCTTTCTAGTTACGTAGTTACGTAGTTCTAGTTACGTAGAAATTAGAAATTTCTAGTTACGTAGCCTACTACAGGTGAACTCTAACAGAACCTCACAACTTTTATATTGTATGTTAAAAACCACGAAGATCCCGCCACTGATGAACTGTATTTTGTACTCACATGAACTCGAGGGCAGAGTACATTGATTGATGAAGGCGTGAAGTTTATAACGTCTTGATTAGTAAGTTAGTGAAGGACTGAACCAGGGAAGCACTGGTCAAGCACCACCAACAAGAACACACAATAATTTGCTTCCCACGTGATAGCCTCTCCCCGCATGCATCGAAACTTTGTCGTCAACATTCCGTTGCGTTAATGAAACTAAAAAAAACACAGCAATGCTGACACTTCGACGGACAAAATGAGCATCGACCTCAATAGCAAATAACTATCTTTTGACGCTAGTTACAAAATTATTAATGTTATATGTGTGCATGTATATATAACATTAATAATTTTGTAACTAGCGTCAAAAGATTAATAGGAACTGCCTCGTATGGGCCAAAAGGCCCTCTGCAGTTCCTACTACTACACCTCACTTTGTAGGTGGCTTGTATAGCTATCCCCACACACCACTTGGGCTATGAGCCAGGGCTATGGAACACTGGGGTGGGAGGAGGAGTGCTGCTCCCACCCAGAGAGCTCGGGCAGGTCATGAAGCTCTCCCATGTATATAGCCGCCTCCCATTACCAAATAATTAATGCGTGCTCTGGTCCGTAAAATGTAATATTCAGCTATGTGACTAATAACAAAATGTTTTAACGGTTATATGCAACTCCAAATAGCTGGATTTATACGCAATAATCCTCTACCTACAATAAAAATTTCCAGTTTTAATTTGTTCTGACATTTTGTTTAGCCTTATTTACTAATGAATTTATTGCAAACCAAAAAAAAATATTTAGCTTCGCAAATTACGCTAACGGGTTAAATAATTTGTTGTCTTATAATTACTATTATTAAAAATATACGCAATTATCATGCTATAATGCTATATCAAGATCATAATTTAATATATATATTAATATATATATATATATATATATATATATGGGAGGGTGGGTACCACCACTGACTAGAAAGGGGACTCATAGCCTAGGAGAAAAACACATACAAAGCATTAAAGAGGATTTTTAGATCCCCAACAAAGTCAGGAGTCCATGTTCTTCGGCAGAGGTAACACACAGATTGAAAGCCAAGTTCCTTGTAATGGAAGAGTTTACTGTCAATTTGACAGGAAAACAATGGACCCGAGAACAGCAGAAGAGACACAGAAAAAAACTTGAAGAAAAATGGTAGAATTAACCTTCCTGACCCATTATGGCAGGAACGAAGCGAGGAAAAGGCCAGATGATCAGGTAGCAAGGCCAGGCGAATGTAAGCATTGACCATGAAATTATTCAATAGGAAGCCAGTGGCCATTGTGTTTTAGTGTCTGAATATTGAGCTACAAAGATGCTGACAGAAAGAGGGGGGGAGAGTGGTAGGTTAGCGCCCCACACAAGGGAATGGTCCTCTTAAACTTACATCGTAGGTCCCGTGACCCCCAACCTGTTTCCACCCGTTAGCTCATGACCCCACCACTTGACCTCATGACCCCACCTGTTGACCCATGATCCCACCTGTTCCCACCCATTAACCCAAGACTTCACAGCTCGTACCAGTTGACCCAAAGAGCCCACCTGTTGGCGCCTGTACCCGTAACATGTAGTTACCCACCTGATGGTTCAATGACACGGATGCGCTATTTCTGTATGCATGTATTTACTCTCCAGAATTCTGTCACTGGTTCATAAATATGAGTCTCTTCCTTTGCTATATCGCTCCACTTTTTTAATCTTAATGGTAATCGAAGCTTCACTGATAAAAAAAAACTCAATTTAATTAGCGCGAGAGATTCTCATTTTTGTCTTAACATTTTTGTGCATTATTAATCACAGTTTTGAGTAAAATTCAGCTCTGAACATTAGCAAGACTTTTATTTAACATAGCTGAAAAGAATCATTGAAGAGGATACTTTCAAAAGAACTTCAGAATAACGTAAAATATGATGATTAATATGCACGTTGGATCATAGTGCAAATTATGTATATATATATATATATATATATATATATATATATATATATATATATATATATATATATATATATATTATTATTAAATATGACCGAAAAAGTAAGATTAATAATTCTAACACGAAGTTTGTTTTCACCTCATCCACCTCACCCAAATGTAGATGTAAACTCGAAGATGTGTAAAGCTCTATTCAGTTTCAGTTGTGTGTTTGTAAACTAAAGTCTTTGAAAATGTAATAAGTTTTACGAAACGCGCTCAAGTGTCGCGTCAGACTAGAAATAAAAATGAATTTTGGAGAATTGATCTTTGAATTACCATCAACAGTGAAAAGAAACTTAAGATAGAGAAAATTCGTGTTAGAATTATTAATCTTACTTTTTCGGTCATATTTAATAATATATGTCTACAGGAAAGACTGCTACCAAAATATACTAATATATATATATATGTCGTACCTAGTAGCCAGAACGCACTTCTCGGCCTACTATGCAAGGCCCGATTTGCCAAATAAGCCAAGTTTTCCTGAATTAATATATTTTCTCTAATTTTTTTCTAATGAAATGATAAAGCTACCCATTTCATTATGTATGAGGTCAATCTTTTTTTATTGGAGTTAAAATAAACGTAGATATATTACCGAACATAACCAACCCTACCTAACCTAACCTAACCTATCTTTATAGGTTAGGTTAGGTTAGGTAGCCGAAAAAGTTAGGTTAGGTTAGGTTAGGTAGGTTAGGTAGTCGAAAAACAATTATTTCATGAAAACTTGGCTTATTAGGCAAATCGGGCCTTGCATAGTAGGCTGAGAAGTGCGTT
>NC_091190.1:21213173-21305673 GCF_040958095.1 Procambarus clarkii | reverse complement strand
AACAATATATATATATATATATATATATATATATATATATATATATATATATATATATATATATATATATATATATATATATGCAATTGACGATCACAAAACATTGATCATTTTATGCGGAAAATCCACAGAGAAATATGAAATGAGGTGAACGTTTCGGCTTGTCAAAGCCTTTGTCAACACCAGACTGACTCAAAGTCAGTCTGGTGTCAGTCTGGTGTTGACAAAGGCTTTGACAAGCCGAAACGTTCACCTCATTTCATATTTCTCTGTGGATTTTCCGCATATATATATATATATATATATATATATATATATATATATATATATATATATATATATATATATATATATATATATATATGTCGTACCTAATAGCCAGAACGCACTTCTCAGCCTACTATTCAAGGCCCGATTTGCCTAATAAGCCAAGTTTTCATGAATTAATGTTTTTTCGTCTACCTAACCTACCTAACCTAACCTAACCTAGCTTTTTTTGGCTACCTAACCTAACCTTACCTATAAATATTGGTTAGGTTAGGTTAGGTAGGGTTGGTTAGGTTCGGTCATATATCTACGTTAATTTTAACTCAAATAAAACAAAATTGACCTCATACATAGAGAAAAGGGTTGCTTTATCATTTCATAAGAAAAAAATTATAGTAAATATATTAATTCAGGAAAACTTGGCTTATTAGGCAAATCGGGCCTTGAATAGTAGGCTGAGAAGTGAGTTCTGGCTACTAGGTACGACATATATATATATATATATATATATATATATATATATATATATATATATATATATATATATATATATATATATATATATATATATAATGTCGTACCTAATAGTCAGAACCATGGAACTTGGCTAAGTACGCAAGACCCGATTTGCCTAACAATGATATGCAATTCTCGTACCTTCATTACTCCTGGCAGCCCCTCTATAGTGCTCCAGGCGGGGGAATAGCGCGCCCTTGAAATAAAAGAGTTTACCAGGAGGTAGAAACATGCCCAGCTGGTCTACAATTTATCCAAACGGTGCACAGAACGTCCAGACGGTACATAGAACGTTCAGACGGTACATAGAACGTTCAGACGGTACATAGAACGTTCAGACGGTACATAGAACGTTCAGACGGTACATAGAACGTTCAGACGGTACATAGAACGTTCAGACGGTACATAGAACGTCCAGACGGTACATAGAACGTCCAGACGGTACATAGAACGTTCAGACGGTACATAGAACGTCCAGACGGTACATAGAACGTCCAGACGGTACACAGAACGTCCAAACGGTACACAGAACGTCCAAACGGTACACACAACGTCCAAACGGTACACACAACGTCCAAACGGTACACAGAACGTCCAGACGGCACTCAGAACGTTCAGACGGCAATCAGAACGTCCAGACGGCACACTGAACGTTCAGACGGCACTCAGAACGTCCAGACGGCACTCAGAACGTCCAGACGGCACTCAGAACGTCCACACGGTACACAATGTGTACCGCCTGGTGCAAAAAGCCCGGGAAAATGGAACAAAATAGGATGCAAATACGAGGAAGGGTTTCCAGCTCTTATTAGATTAGCGGATCGTGTCTTCCTTAACAACATTACCTTCACCCATAATTTTTCCCAGTGAATATATTTACTTTTTTTCGTCTTTCCAGTCGACAGCGCCGACACAGGAGAGGCTGTCAGCCGTGGTACAGCGGGGGTGGGAGGGACAAGCCATGACTGGGAGGTACCAGCCATGACTGGGAGGTACAAGCCATGACTGGTAGGTACAAGCCATGACTGGGAGGTACAAGCCATGACTGGTAGGTACAAGCCATGACTGGTAGGTACAAGCCATGACTGGGAGGTACAAGCCATGACTGTAAGGTACAAGCCATGACTGGGAGGTACAAGCCATGACTGGGAGGTACAAGCCATGACTGGGAGGTACCAGCCATGACTGGGAGGTACCAGCCATGACTGGGAGGTACAAGCCATGACTGGGAGGTACAAGCCATGACTGGGAGGTACAAGCCATGACTGTAAGGTACCAGCCATGACTGGGAGGTACCAGCCATGACTGGGAGGTACAAGCCATGACTGGGAGGTACAAGCCATGACTGGGAGGTACAAGCCATGACTGGGAGGTACAAGCCATGACTGTAAGGTACAAGCCATGACTGGGAGGTACAAGCCATGACTGGGAGGTACAAGCCATGACTGGGAGGTACCAGCCATGACTGGGAGGTACCAGCCATGACTGGGAGGTACAAGCCATGACTGGGAGGTACAAGCCATGACTGTAAGGTACAAGCCATGACTGGGAGGTACAAGCCATGACTGGGAGGTACAAGCCATGACTGGGAGGTACAAGCCATGACTGGGAGGTACCAGCCATGACTGGGAGGTACAAGCCATGACTGGGAGGTACAAGCCATGACTGGGAGGTACCAGCCATGACTGGGAGGTACAAGCCATGACTGGGAGGTACAAGCCATGACTGTAAGGTACAAGCCATGACTGGGAGGTACAAGCCATGACTGGGAGGTACAAGCCATGACTGGGAGGTACAAGCCATGACTGGGAGGTACCAGCCATGACTGGGAGGTACAAGCCATGACTGGGAGGTACAAGCCATGACTGTAAGGTACAAGCCATGACTGGGAGGTACAAGCCATGACTGGGAGGTACAAGCCATGACTGGGAGGTACAAGCCATGACTGGGAGGTACAAGCCATGACTGGGAGGTACAAGCCATGACTGGGAGGTACAAGCCATGACTGGGAGGTACCAGCCATGACTGGGAGGTACAAGCCATGACTGGGAGGTACAAGCCATGACTGTAAGGTACAAGCCATGACTGGGAGGTACAAGCCATGACTGTAAGGTACAAGCCATGACTGGGAGGTACAAGCCATGACTGGGAGGTACAAGCCATGACTGGGAGGTACAAGCCATGACTGGGAGGTACCAGCCATGACTGGGAGGTACAAGCCATGACTGGGAGGTACAAGCCATGACTGTAAGGTACAAGCCATGACTGGGAGGTACAAGCCATGACTGGGAGGTACAAGCCATGACTGGGAGGTACAAGCCATGACTGGGAGGTACCAGCCATGACTGGGAGGTACAAGCCATGACTGGGAGGTACAAGCCATGACTGGGAGGTACCAGCCATGACTGGGAGGTACAAGCCATGACTGGGAGGTACAAGCCATGACTGTAAGGTACAAGCCATGACTGGGAGGTACAAGCCATGACTGGGAGGTACAAGCCATGACTGGGAGGTACAAGCCATGACTCGGAGGTACAAGCCATGACTGGGAGGTACAAGCCATGACTGGGAGGTACAAGTTCATACAAATGATCAGTGTTTCGTGATCGTCAATTGCATATATATTTATGTATGTAGGTTAGAGTAGCATTTTAAAAACACTACAATCACCTTCTGTGGTTGATTTTTAAAGAAAATCACTGAAGTATATGTTTGACAGATCTCTAACCCTGTCTATGGAGGACAGAAGAAAATGTATATATGCTGGTTAGCATTGTAAATGTAAGGCCAAGTCTGTGGTAGAAAATAAATGGATTTGCAGGTGTAGTCTCTCCTTAGCCAATGTCAGCATCCCAAGGAGCAAATATAATTTCACTCTTAATTGGAGGGTGCCAAATTATACAAGCAATTATTATATAATAATTACAACTTATTATATTAGTGACTTATTATTATATCAATTATTATATAATAATTACAACAACAACTATTTTAAAACAGTCTCCGTGGTGTAGTGGTAAGACACTCGCCTGGCCTTCCGCGAGCGCTATGTCATGGGTTCGTATCCTGGCCGGGGAGGATTTACTGGGCGCAATTCCTTAACTGTAGCCTCTGTTTAACGCAACAGTAAAATGTGTACTTGGATGAAAAAACGATTCTTCGCGGCAGGGGATCGTATTCCAGGGACCATAGGATTAAGGACTTGCCCGAAACGCTACGCGTACTAGTGGCTGTACAAGAATGTAACAACTCTTGTATATATCTCAAAAAAAAAAAAAAATAATAATAATAAACAAAGTAACTCTCCGGTCTCTTACACACTTCAGCAACACACGCACTCAACGGGGATAATTCTGGCAAGTTATTCACTTGAAACGTAAATAAATATCAGACTAACCTAGCAGCATTTAAATATAATAATAAACACTGATTCTATTACTGAATAATGCCGGAGAAAGGTTGGAATATAATGCGAACTATGGCGAATTCCAATAGTATTTAATATGTCAAATGATCTTAATTGCTTCCCACACATATGTCAGTTCTCAAATCCCATACATATTCTCACTCAGCTCATGAGAGCCTCGATGTCTCAGCTCATGAGAGCCTCGATGTCACCCTGACTGGTGTCTGTCTCAGCCCAAACACGGAAGTCGACCACACTACTTTTTCACCAGTAGATGGCGATGAACACAGTTGCATTCAGTAATGTCAACGCACACAAGTTGCGTTTGGCTACGTTCGGATGTCAACATGTGCCGCCAATACTTGTCCTTGAAGCTCCAGGAAGGTTCCTCTTGAAGAGACTTAAAATATACCAAAATTGACACGTTGGATAGGGAGCCGCTCGGCCGAGCGGACAGCACGCTGGACTTGTGATCCTGGGTTCGATCCCGGGCGCCGGCGAAGAAACAACGGGCAGAGTTTCTTTCACCCTATGCCCCTGTTACCTAGCAGCAAAATAGGTACCTGGGGTGTTTGTCAGCTGTCACGGGCTGTTTCCTGGGGGAGGAGGCTTGGTCGAGGACCGGGCCGCGGGGACACTAAAGCCCCGAAATCATCTCAAGATAACCTCAAATGACCTCAAGATAAGATTACCTCTTTATTCTTTATAAAAAAACATCGCTATTTATTTATCTTAAATATGACGTCTTAACAATTGCTCATGGTGGAGAGGGTTTGTGGATGACATGCGTAGAAATATGACATGTAGGCTAGTCGCCTTCTTATCAAACAACAATACATACTGAAGACATGAAAAGAGATAACATTAGTCTGACAAACAGTGCCATCTGTTGCATGTAAGAGCAAAACACATGGTACACTAAATATGTTACAATTCCATTTCTTAAACCCATTATTTCCATAACTAGAACAAAATAGAGAGGGCCTAAATAATTGTTTATGTTGATTACACAGTTGTATGACTCAGAAGCGCTGAGCTGTTCCAAGAAGCTCATTTATACCGGTAAAATGTGTTTTATCTGGTTAAACGTTATTGTTTATCTCTGTGACTACTAATTTGATGTTCAAAATTGTTGTGACAATGACTTTTGCTCCCCGAGTCCTGCATCGCCGGTAAGTTCAGCAGTAAGCAGCTTTGGCTGGAAATGAGAATAAATTCATATTTCCCATGTGGTAATTACTGAGAGCCGCTTCACAGTGCTTCAGTTATTTTTACAAGAGTGTTTCACACTTTAAAACGTCAAGTTATTAGTAGGTATGTGTTTGTGGTTTCACGGTTCAGACAGAGTGCACAGTTTTTTTTATTAACACATTTAGGTACATCAGCCACTGCTATGGCGGTGTGTCCACTCACAAGATGAGTGGCGCTGCCCAATAAACTCGCCCCTCGGGGCAAAATTTAAATTTAAAATCAGCATTTGTGCAGCTACCCTAGACTATATGAAGGGGAGTACAGTGTGTCAAAAAGCTAGCTACGTGATGCTAAAAATCCCCATCACACAGGATGGTTAGTCATACAGAGGCACGTGACCAGTAGTCTGCACTGACAGACTCTGGAAGCATTATGAGGATATCATTATCAACACAAGAGTGAATAAGTCAGTAGTGATACTAAAAGTTGTGTGTTATTAGTATCATCTTAACTCTTGTGGGTTGTGATGAGATCTGCCATTTATGTGTATTTTAGTTTGTGTTTTGATAGGGTATTAGGTATGCTTAGGGGTGCCTTCTCGCCATGCCCTGTGGCTGGGGGGATTGGTGCCCTGAAGATACATAAACACCCTATACCACCCCGAAGTGGCAAGGGGAGTTAGGGGACAACAATTCCCCATCTCGCAGGATGGTTAGTCATACAGGGCCATACGTTCAGTAGCCTGTGTTACGACATGTGTGGTCTATTTACTAAAGAAACAAACCAATTTGAGAGGAAAGCAAAACCGTGAGAAATAGTTTTGTCTGTTGGGCAAGTTGCCAAGAGTGACGATACTACCAAGTTCAAGTTCAAGTATATTTATTGAGACAAGAAAGAAATACATCTCAAACGGATAGAGTAGCTTAGGCTATTTCTACCCCCCCCCCCCCCGAACGATGCTACCGACCTCACCATTACTGATATAAAAACCGCTAGGTTGATATATGTATAATAAGTGGAGTGTTATGATATAACTAGTTGACTTGTGAAGTTATGTATATCTAGATAATATTTTGGCAAACTGGGCTGGATGAACAGGTTAGTTACGGTCAATGTTGTTCAAGCTCAACGCTGCCCAGTAGAGGCAAGCACTGCTTTACATCTGGCACAGCGAAGTCCAGTTCCTTGAGTTTGATACGACTTAAACGGATTTCTTTGTGACTGTATTGTGATCTGTGTTACGAGTCTGATGGGGTGTAGAGGAATAAATTGTTATCTGTTGATTCTATTTCAATAATCCCGTGGGGGGTGATTACCCCCTGTCACTCCTCTGGACGACAGATGATTTATTTATAATTGTGATTCAGTACTGGGGACCGGGCCCCAGGTGGGTCAGGCTGTGAGCTTCTTTGTCAGTAAGTTACCCTGGGAGAGCCTCCCACAAGGTAGTTGTAAATAATTGAGTGAGTACCTTTACACTAATTTAATTCTGTTATTGGAAGTTTATCACCACTGACTGTACTGCACGAGTTATAAGTAGGTATGTGTGTGTGTGTGTGTGTGTGTGTGTGTGTGTGTGTGTACTCACCTAGTTGTACTCACCTAGTTGTGTTTGCGGGGGTTGAGCTCTGGCTCTTTGGTCCCGCCTCTCAACCGTCAATCAACAGGTGTACAGATTCATGAGCCTATCGGGCTCTGTCATATCTACACTTGAAACTGTGTATGGAGTCAGCCTCCACCACATCACTTCCTATTGCATTCCATTTGTCAACCACTCTGACACTAAAAAAGTTCTTTCTAATATCTCTGTGGCTCATTTGGGCACTCAGTTTCCACCTGTGTCCCCTTGTGCGTGTTCCCCTTGTGTTAAATAGACTGTCTTTATCTACCCTATCAATCCCCTTCAGAATCTTGAATGTGGTGATCATGTCCCCCCTAACTCTTCTGTCTTCCAGCGAAGTGAGGTTTAATTCCCGTAGTCTCTCCTCGTAGCTCATACCTCTCAGCTCGGGTACTAGTCTGGTGGCAAACCTTTGAACCTTTTCCAGTTTAGTCTTATCCTTGACTAGATATGGACTCCATGCTGGGGCTGCATACTCCAAGGGCGGGTGTGTGTGTGTGTGTGTGTGTGTGTGTGTGTGTGTGTGTGTGTGTGTGTGTGTGTGTGTGTGTGTGTGTGTGTGTGTGTGTGTGTGTGTGTGTGTGTGTGTGTGTGTGTGTGTGTGTGTGTATGTGTGTGTGTGTGTGTTTCACGGTTCAGAACGGAACGGAATTATCGGGAGAAAACGCAAAGCTATTACGACTACATAGCACTGGAAGGGGGATCAGGAAAAGGATTTGGGATGAGATGGGAGGGAAAGGAATAGTGCCCAATCACTGGGACGGTCGGGGATTGAACGCCGACCTGCATGAAGCGAGACCGTCGCTCTACCGCCCAGCCCAAGTGGTTCTTCACGGTTAAGATTGCACGTTTCTCCCCCCCCCCCCCTTAGCTCCTCTTCCCTTACATAAAATAAATTAAATTTTATTATTAAAAATTAAATTAAATTATTAAAATTACAATTAAATTACTGTACATGTTTAAGGAAATTATATTTCCTGAGGACGAAAAACTCTTTGTGCCTCTCTATAATATTATTATATTGCAGGCGATGAGTCACAATAACGTGGCTGAAGTCCAGGACGGACCGAAACGTCGTCGTCCCTTCAATTTCTAGTGTGTGGTCTGGTCAACATTATTATATTATAATAAGAACATGAATTGCTAACTAGTTATGTTAAATTCGGTTAGTTTAGAATAGATTAGGTTAGGTAGGTTAGGTTTGGTCATTTTTCTACGTTAGTTTTAACTCAAATTTAAAAAAGTATATATAATATAATGCAAAGCTTTATCATTACAGAAGAAAAATTTTTGAAAAAATATACAATTTCAAGGAAACTCGGCTTGTTAGGCAAATCATACTACATACTTGCATACTAGGCCAGGTATGTTGACCAAACCACACACTAGAAGGTGAAGGGACGGCAACGTTTCGGTCCGTCTTGGACCATTCTCAAGTCGATGGTGAGAATGATCCAGGACGGACCGAAACGTCGTCGTCCCTTCACTTTCTAGTGTGTGGTTTGGTCAACATATTTCATCCACGTTATTGTGACTCCTCGTCTGCACTAGGCCAGGTAATAAATTTATTTATTAGTTAAACCTGCACTAGGCAGGTTTACCTTCACTAGGTAAACCTAGTGAAGTAAACCTGCTAAACAAGTCATCCTGTCCTCTACCACCATCAACATAGACTTGTTCGGCTGAAGGCATAATGTTAAGGTCCTCTTTAGTAAAGACAGACATAAAATATTGATGTTTTTACTGAGTGGGTCTTGAAACAATGCACAAGCAACTAGTGTATTGTTCTAAGAATTTTTGGGGGGTGAAAAAATTGGAAAGTCCTGGGCATGGGGGGTGGGGGTTGGGCCGGTCTTGGAGCGAGACAGGGGCCAAATTCACGAAGCAGTTACGCCAGCACTTACGAACCTGTACATCTTTTCTCAATCTTTGGCGGCTTTGTTTACAGTTATTAAACAGTTAATGAGCTCCGAAGTACCAGGAGGCTGTTTATAACAATAACAACAGTTGATTGACAGGTTTTCATGCTTGTAAACTCTTTAATAAATGTAATCGAAGCCGACATAGATTGAGGAAAGATGTACACGTTCGTAAGTGCTTGCGTAACTGCTTCGTGAATCTGGCCCCTGGATCCTAGCGATGAGTGATGCAAGAAGGGATTTCGATGTGTATTCAAAATATATCTTATTTAAAAATTCCGTTGTTCGTCGGTCTTCATCCTTACTACAAGTTACATCCTATGGTCCTCATCCTTACTATAAGTACTACCAACACAGAAGGATGGAACTGTCAGATGTAATATAATCGCCATAGGAGAATGGCGGAAGAACACCACCAAGTAAACCATTGATTCACTGAGTCGGGCGCCTGACAGCTGGGTGGACAGCGCTTCGGATTCGTAGTCCTGAGGTTTCGGGTTCGATCCCCGGTGGAGGCGGAGACAAATGGGCAAAATATTTCTTTCACCCCTGATGCCCCCTGTTACCTAGCAGTAAATAGGTACCTGGGAGTTAGACAGCTGTCACGGGCTGCTTCCTGGAGGTGGAGGCCTGGTCGAGGACCGGACCGTGGGGACACTAAATCCTGAAATCATCTTAAGATAACCTTTCGATAACCAGTGGCATAGAACGCTTATGGAGCCTGTAAGTGTCCTTCAGCGGAGAGGACCCCGCCGTGGGAACACCAGTGTCGAGGATGGAGAAGGGATACAAAGAACTTAACTTAACGTAACTTAACCTATTATAGGTATAAGTTAAATAATAATTGTAATTACGAAGCAATACGATTCTTATCTTAAGATACTAAGAAGGTTAGGTAAGGTCGGTGTTTTCTATAAAGCTTTTCAAGGTAAACTAAAATATTCACAATAAATTAGTATGTCACATATGCACTTAATAAGCCATTATTGACTAAAAGAAAGTGCAAGAACGGGTTACAGAACCATTGGTGTGTAGTCTGCAGGAATCTATTCAGTGGATCGTGGCGTGAAGCGGTAACGCTCAGCAGTGCCGCAAGGTGCTACACACCAATTATCACCAGCTTGAGGCCGCATGCATACAAGATTCCAATTGTGAAGGCTCTCAGACCCCAGTGATCGTACGCTACGATCACTGTATCAAGTACAAATGCAAAGCATTTGTATCAAGCGCTTTGCAGCGACTGGTTGAAGACAAGAGGCTTCCCAAAGCGTGTGTACTGACGAGGCTACCTGCCTTCCAGGTCTCGGGGAGTCTCAATCCCTCAATACTTCCTGCACAAGTTATAGTAGTTATAGCAGCTATTGTGCGAACGTAAAAAGAAATGGAATGTTGTATCCCAAAAAGTTCACATTTTGTATTAATGGAATGTTTCAAATGGCATGTTGAATGGAGGATCAGTAATTATACAACCTAACCTATTCTAGGCCTTAGCAATCGTAAACCTAATATATCCCATTTCAGGTCTACTTAGAATATATATATATATATATATATATATATATATATATATATATATATATATATATATATATATATATATATATATGCAATACTAGGCCTAGGAAAGTTTAGGTTTAAGTGGTGTCTTCTTTCCCGTTCCCTCTACAAATTTAAAAGTACAAAACATGAACTTTTTTGGGGGTTCAACAGTTTATTTTTGTACGTGCGACCCAAAGTTCCTATAAAGGCTATCATTTTTAGATGACAGGTTGAGTCATCTGAACCTTGAGATCCGAAGCTCTGAAATACTCACATTGTGCCAGAGTCCAGAGGTAAGAGCAGGAAAAAAAAAGGAAATTGGGCTCATGAATCACCGTGGTGAGACAGTTTGTCTTCAATGACCCGACCATCAACAACACTAGTTACCTGCACATGTTGCATAACCATGTTGTCTCCCAGGGGCCAGATTCACTGAAGTAGTTACGTAAGTACTTACGAACGTGTACATCTTTCCTCAATCTTTGACGGCTTTGGTTACATTTATTAAACAGTTTACAAGCATGAAAACTTGCCAATCAACTGTTGTTATTGTTATAAACAGCCTCCTGGTGCTTCGGAGCTCATTAACTGTTTAATAATTGGAAACAAAGCCGCCAAAGATTGAGAAAAGATGTACAGGTTCGTAAGTGCTTTGCGTAACTACTTTGTGAATCTGGCCCCAGATGCTTAATCTCGATTTAGTGATTTTTCTGCAAGATGGAAAAACCATCAAGGGAAGGGAGACTAGAGACTACTTTAAGGTCAATATAGCCTTATAATAATATAATATTTACATAAAAGTTCATCTATTTGATGCACAATAGTGGAGAATGTGTAGGTAAGAAATGTACCTAGCCTAAAGCTACTAATACGGAGAGTTTCCGGCTTCTTTTATGCGGGAATATGCAAAGGAAATTTTGTACCAAAGGAGGTGGACACAATAGAGGAGGTACAACAGACGATTACTGATACTGTTGGAACAATAGATGCAAGCATGCCTGAGTGAACACGGAGAAAGAGAATCGGCTTGATATGCTGAGCGACACCGGGAGGAGCCAATTACATACAGAGCTTCCTATGTATATATGAAAGGTGAACACACACACACACACACACACACACACATACACACACACACACACACACACACACACACACACACACACACACACACACACACACACACACACACACAGGTGCTGGCGCAGCGGTAGCAATGAGGTTTTTTCACGTCTTCCGCCGAGAATTAAGAGGGAATTCTGGTGAAAATGGGGAAGTGATATTAATGTCGACGATTGGAATCTGACGGCCCGCAGTTTGTTCAATTACGGCATAAATTCAAGTCGGCATCCGTGCCTCGCAGAAGGCTGGGTTTCGTTACAACTAAAATATGAGTTTGTGCGTGTTTGTGTAATTATGAGTGTGTTTGTTCTAATGTATACATGTGCATGCAAGTGAACTGGGAATTGTGCATGCCTGTGTATGTTTGAAACACATAATCCCACAAGTGTAGGGTTTAACCCAGTGGGTGTACGTGGATCAAGGTGATGAATAATGAATGATAACAAGTGTACTAGGGAATAAGACACCTGATATGGTGATAAGACATTACAAGGAAGACATGTGGTTTGGGGTGAAGGACTAACAGTGACCTCCATACAGTGACCTCTAGGTATTTAGCCTACAAGCATTAGTTAAACGGTTGTATAATACATTAACATTCCTTGCAAAGGAATTCTTGGTTGAATCTCACCTTAGTGGAAGGAGGTGGCTTCCACGACTTCTTTCAGTGCATTCCACTTGTTGACCACCTGTAAGGTATAAGAATTTCCTTACATGACTTCAAGTTCTCTACAGAGGAGGAGGAGGATTTAACTTAGAAGAAATGACGAAACAAAAAGCGTGTATCACTAATAATAGAACTAAACAAACCTTGAACAGAAGTTTTTGAAAGTTACTCAAACGAAGCAAAATTAACAATTTAAGAAAAATATTTCGTTCTTTACTGAGACACGAATGGCAATCAGTGAGACTTTTCGTTTATTAGAGGAAAAAAAACCAGTTTCTGCTTTTCATGAAAGAACAGAGACACTGATGATGCTGAAGACACGCTAAAGCTGATGATATACTTCTGTAGTATTCACATCTGTCTGGAGAAATTTAAGCGCATTATAGGGTTACTCCTTTTAATTAAAGCCTATAATAAGCTTAATGATATCGTGGATGATTCGTGTGTCTTATTGATACGAACCAGAGGTTAAGGTTGCAGGATTAGCGAGGAATATTGAGTGAGTTGTTATTCCTAAATTAGATTCCTGTCTTCAGTCAAAACTGTTACGTAAGTGAACAAATCCACAAGGGGCCGTGATGAGGGTTCGAACTTACGTCCGGGATGATCCCAGACGCTGCCTTAGTCGACTAGGCCACGACATGGTAATTAATTCTTACCAATTTTTAACAAAGAACAAATCCTTGTGGATTTGTTCATTTGATGCAACACGCTATTGTGATATTCTGTATGTGTTCTGTAAGTATTTACATTTGGTCGATACAAAATGTTTTCTGTTATAATGAAGGCAGTGTATAATGAAATCACTATACATTGATGATGACGAGATCACTCAACGCTGGCGTTATAATGCTCACTATCTTCAACGTACAACTGCCAACAGACAGACACAAGCCACTCACTGTCTCGCAGCTGCCGTCGGAGGAGTGGAAGAAAGTTTAAAAGTTAACTCTTGAAAGATCTTTTAAATTTTTTTCAACCTCAGTTGAACTCTCTTAAACTTCATGCTAATTTATTTACGTCAAAGTGACTTGTCAGTATGTCCGGGTCTTCGTTTTCTTTCACGTTGTTCCCGGATTTTGGTTGTAAATTGTTTCTCCTGTGTTGCTGTCAAGTTTCTCCTGTGGTGCTGTCAAGTTTCTCCTGTGTTGTTGTCAAGTTTCTCCTGTGGTGTTGTCAAGTTTCTCCTGTGGTGTTGTCAAGTTTCTCCTGTGGTGTTGTCAAGTTTCTCCTGTGGTGCTGTCAAGTTTCTCCTGTGGTGTTGTCAAGTTTCTCCTGTGGTGCTGTCAAGTTTCTCCTGTGGTGTTGTCAAGTTTCTCCTGTGGTGTTGTCAAGGTTCTCCTGTGGTGCTGTCAAGTTTCTCCTGTGGTGTTGTCAAGTTTCGCCTGGGGTGTTGTCAAGTTTCTCCTGTGGTGTTGTCAAGTTTCTCCTGTGGTGCTGTCAAGTTTCTCCAGTGGTGCTGTCAAGTTTCTCCTGTGGTGCTGTCAAGTTTCTCCTGTGGTGTTGTCAGGTTTCTCCTGTGGTGTTGTCAAGTTTCTCCTGTGGTGCTGTCAAGTTTCTCCTGTGGTGTTGTCAAGTTTCTCCTGTGGTGTTGTCAAGTTTCTCCTGTGGTGCTGTCAAGTTTCTCCTGTGGTGTTGTCAAGTTTCTCCTGTGGTGTTGTCAAGTTTCTCCTGAGGTGTTGTCAAGTTTCTCCTGTGGTGTTGTCAAGTTTCTCCTGTGGTGTTGTCAAGTTTCTCCTGTGGTGCTGTCAAGTTTCTCCTGTGTTGCTGTCAAGTTTCGCCTGAGGTGTTGTCAAGTTTCTCCTGTGGTGCTGTCAAGTTTCTCCTGTGGTGCTGTCAAGTTTCTCCTGTGGTGCTGTCAAGTTTCTCCTGTGGTGTTGTCAGGTTTCTCCTGTGGTGTTGTCAAGTTTCTCCTGTGTTGCTGTCAAGTTTCTCCTGTGGTGCTGTCAAGTTTCTCCTGTGGTGCTGTCAGGTTTCTCCTGTGGTGCTGTCAAGTTTCTCCTGTGGTGTTGTCAAGTTCACTTTTCTGATTCACAAGGCAGAATGGTGTATCATCCAAGCCTCCAAAAACGAGAGTACTTCCGGTCAGGCAACTATTCGTCCAACGTACAAAAATGAACTGTTGTGCTACAAAGAAATTAACGTTTCGTACTAATGTATTCATTATACAACCAATATACATGCATACATTATATATATATATATATATATATATATATATATATATATATATATATATATATATATATATATATATATATATATATATATATATATATATATATATATATATGTCGTACCTAGTAGCCAGAACGCACTTCTCTGCTTACTATGCAAGGCCCGATTTGCCTAATAAGCCAAGTTTTCCTGAATTAATATATTTTCTCAAATTTTTTTCTTATGAAATGATAAAGCTACCCATTTCATTATGCATGAGGTCAATTTTTTTTTATTGGAGTTAAAATTAACTTAGATATATGACCGAACCTAACCAACCCTACCTAACCTAACCTAACCTATCTCTATTGGTTAGGTTAGGTTAGGATTAGGTTAGGTTAGGTTAGGATTGGTTCTGGCTACTAGGTACGACATATATATATATATATATATATATATATATATATATATATATATATATATATATATATATATATATATATATATATATATATATATATATATATATGCAACAATGATCACAAAAACACTGATCCAAATATGCAGAATAACAACATGTGAAAAATAGAGAATGCTTAACGCGTTTTCGGCTAATTCGCCTTCATCAGAGCAAAGTAGAATGAGTGGCGCTGAAGATCATCTTCATTCTACTTTGCTCTGATGAAGGCGAATTAGCCGAAAACGCGTTAAGCATTCTCTATTTTTCACATGTGGTTATTCTGCATACTTGGATCAGTGTTTTTGTGATCATTGTTGCATATATATATATATATATATATATATATATATATATATATATATATATATATATATATATATATATATATATATATATATATATATATATATAAGGAGTAAGGAGCGTCTGGGGGGATATAAGGAAGGATCTGCAACAGCAGCTGGTGCAAAAAGCTTCCTCCCTCAACAATTCCACAACAATTAGTCTTTCGTTATTTAAATTTCTATGTATATGATAAAACGAGTGTTGCTGCATAATGTGTTATCTTTTGTAATAGATACCATAAAAAAAGACAACAGTAATATAGACTTTTATGACAAAAGAGGCCACAATATATCATGAGAGCCCCAAGTAAAACAAATTGTTACGAAGTCTAAAGTCGAGCTCTCAGAGTTAATGAGAATACGCACTTGGCACCATTTTTAAGTTCAAACATTTAAACAGCATCACAGGAAGTTTCGAATTTTTTTCGTAAAATAGTAATATATTTACACTGTTAGAGTTGGCAGAGGCTTTTTTTTGTCTTTTTCTTTTATTCAAAGGAACCTTATAGCTCAAGCCAATCCTTTCTTGTCGTATACTCTCTGAAATGTTCGTTAATTAGGTCGAGTGGTCTCTGGTTTAACTGGGTATCGAGCGACGCGCAGAGTAGCCTAGCGCGCTGCGGCTGGCGGCCACTGTGGCGGGGAGAGGGCAAGTGTGAGCAGGTATCAACTGTAATAATGTTTGTACCCTTTTTTAGTGGGGGGTACAAACATTATGGTTCATATCTGCTCACTCTGGGGACAAGTGACAGGATGAACAACCCAGCGGGGTTTTTTCCTATTGGGGAGTGTTGTACATGCTGCTATGGCGGTGTGTCCACTCACAGGATGAGTGGCGCTGCCCAATACTGTCACTATGGCGGTGTGTTCACTCACAGGATGAGTGGCGCTGCCCAATACTGTCACTATGGCAGTGTGTTCACTCACAGGATGAGTGGCGCTGCCCAATACTGTCACTATGGCGGTGTGTTCACTCGCAGGATGAGTGGCGCTGCCCAATACTGTCACTATGGCGGTGTGTCCACTCGCAGGATGAGTGGCGCTGCCCAATACTGTCACTATGGCGGTATGTTCACTCGCAGGATGAGTGGCGCTGCCCAATACTGTCACTATGGCGGTGTGTTCACTCGCAGGATGAGTGGCGCTGCCCAATACTGTCACTATGGCGGTGTGTCCACTCACAGGATGAGTGGCGCTGCCCAATACTGTCACTATGGCGGTGTGTTCACTCACAGGATGAGTGGCGCTGCCCAATACTGTCACTATGGCGGTGTGTCCACTCACAGGATGAGTGGCGCTGCCCAATACTGTCACTATGGCGGTGTGTCCACTCACAGGATGAGTGGCACTGCCCAATACTGTCACTATGGCGGTGTGTCCACTCACAGGATGAGTGGCGCTGCCCAATACTGTCACTATGGCGGTGTGTCCACTCACAGGATGAGTGGCGCTGCCCAATACTGTCACTATGGCGGTGTGTCCACTCACAGGATAGGTGGCGCTGCCCAATACTGTCACTATGGCGGTGTGTCCACTCACAGGATGAGTGGCGCTGCCCAATACTGTCACTATGGCGGTGTGTCCACTCACAGGATGAGTGCCGCTGCCCAATACTGTCACTATGGCGGTGTGTCCACTCACAGGATGAGTGGCGCTGCCCAATACTGTCACTATGGCGGTGTGTCCACTCACAGGATGAGTGGCGCTGCCCAATACTGTCACTATGGCGGTGTGTCCACTCACAGGATGAGTGCCGCTGCCCAATACTGTCACTATGGCAGTGTGTTCACTCACAGGATGAGTGGCGCTGCCCAATACTGTCACTATGGCGGTGTGTCCACTCACAGGATGAGTGGCGCTGCCCAATACTGTCACTATGGCGGTGTGTCCACTCACAGGATGAGTGGCGCTGCCCAATAAACTCGCCCCTCGGGGTAAAATTAAAAAAAAATGTTAGTACCCAACTCGTCCTCCCGTTTAGTTGGTACTATTCCTAAACTGTGTGTACCATCCTACATATACTGACGTAATGGATCATTAGATAGTAGAATTTGGTACGATTCACTTTACAGTCTGGAAAAATTAATGCTAAAAACCAAAGTTAAATAGTCCCAGGCCTGGTATAGCAAATATATGTACTATATTAGGCCTTAGATAGTGTGTATTATGCCCAGGATGGTTAGCTTAGGTTAGGTTAGCTTAGGTTAGGTTAGGTTAGGTTAGCTTAGCTTAGGTTAGGTTAGCTTAGGTTAGGTTAGGTAAGGTTAGCTTAGGTTAGGTTAGGTTAGGTTAGCTTAGGTTAGGTTAGGTTAGGTTAGGGTTTATTAGCAACATAAATGCAAAACCTTTTCCACTTTGGCCAAATTCAATAGTACCAAACTCTACTCTCTAATTGTCCATTAGGTCAATATACGTAGGATGGTCCAGACAGTCACTATAAGTACTATGTAAACAAGGTGGCCGGGCTGCTGTGCCATGATGCCAAACACGGCAGACCCAGCTGTTCAGCAGACCCAGCTGTTCAGCAGACCCAGCTGTTCAACAGACACAGCTGTTCAACAGACACAGCTGTTCAACAGACACAGCTGTTCAATAGACACAGCTGTTCAGCAGACCCAGCTGTTCAGCAGACCCAGCTGTTCAACAGCCACAGCTGTTCAGCAGACACAGATGTTCAGCAGACACAGCTGTTCAGCAGACACAGCTGTTCAGCAGACACAGCTGTTCAGCAGACGCAGCAGACTTATCTGGGGAGACGTGCGTGTACTCCCCTCCAGATGCTCAGACGCGGTGCCGGCCTATTGGACCAGTTGCGCCCAACTGGGCCCCATGACCAGGGGCCGGATTCACGAAGCAGTTACGCAAGCACTTACGAACGTGTACATCTTTCCTCAATCTTTGACGGCTTTGGTTATATTCATTAAACAGTTTACAAACACGAAAACTTGCCAATCAACTGTTGTTATTGTTATAAACAGCCTCCTGGTGCTTCGGAGCTCATTAACAGTTTAATAATTGTAAACAAAGCCGCGAAATGTTGTTGTTGTTAAAGATTCGCTACCTGGAACAAACTTGAAAGTAGCACGGGCTATGGTGAGCCCGTAGTGCCTTTAAGGCAACCGCCAAAGATTGAGAAAAGATGTACAGGTTCGTAAGTGTTTGCGTAACTGCTTCGTGAATCTGGCCCCTGGTCTCTTATCCTAGCTCGTATCCTCCCCCCTTATCCTAGCTCGTATCCTCCCCCTTATCCTAGCTCGTATCCTCCCCCTTATCCTAGCTCGTATCCTGCCCCTTATCCTAGCTCGTATCCTCCCCCTTATCCTAGCTCGTATCCTACCCCTTATCCTAGCTCGTATCCTGCCCCTTATTCTAGCTCGTATCCTCCCCCTTATCCTAGCTCGTATCCTGCCCCCCCTTATCCTAGCTCGTATCCTGCCCCCCCCTTATCCTAGCTCGTAGCCTATCCTCGCACGCCTTCCAGCGCTATAAAGCATACTATCTGAGCGCTTTCTCCCCGTAATTACCTCAGCCCATACCTGTGTGTTTGTTTACACTCGGCATATTAATCTTCAGATGCAAATATTTAACATTCACTCACATTCACTCATTGATCGGGCTGCAGAAAAATGTTTGCATTCTTAATTTAATTCACTGGTTTTGGTAATTTCGATATGGACATAACCTCCACGATATTCACGACCATTATTGCTGCATTATTTGGGTTGAAAATAACATTCAAGTTATTCACAATAGTTATTGTTGCAAGAAATAATAATTAATAGTGTAAGAAATTCTCAAATGAAAAAGCGAATAGGGTTAATTGAAGGAATTAGGAAAGGGGCAATTAAGAGAGCACAACAGGTTCCCACAAGAGGTGTGAGGACCCACAAGAGGTGTGAGGACCCACAAGAGGTGTGAGGACCCACAAGAGGTGTGAGGACCCACAAGAGGTGTGAGGACCCACAAGAGGTGTAAGGTCCCACAAGAGGTGTGAGGACCCACAAGAGGTGTGAGGACCCACCAGAGGTGTGAGGACCCACAAGAGGTGCGAGGACCCACAAGAGGTGTGAGGACCCACAAGAGGTGTGAGGACCCACAAGAGGTGTGAGGACCCACAAGAGGTGTGAGGACCCACCAGAGGTGTGAGGTCCCACAAGAGGTGTGAGGTCCCACAAGAGGTGTGAGGACCCACAAGAGGTGTGAGGACCCACAAGAGGTGTGAGGACCCACAAGTGAGGACCCCCAAGAGGCGTAAGGACCCACAAGAGGTGCGAGGACCCACAAGAGGTGTGAGGACCCACAAGAGTTGCGAGGACCCACAAGAGGTGCGAGGACCCACCAGAGGTGTGAGGACCCACAAGAGATGTGAGGACCCACAAGAGGTGTGAGGACCCGCAAGAGGTGTGAGGACCCACAAGAGGTGTGAGAACCCACAAGAGTTGTGAGGACCCACAAGAGTTGTGAGGACCTACAAGAGGTGTGAGGACCCACCAGAGGTGTGAGGACCCACAAGAGTTGCGAGGACCCACAAGAGGTGCGAGGACCCACCAGAGGTGTGAGGACCCACAAGAGATGTGAGGACCCACAAGAGGTGTGAGGACCCGCAAGAGGTGTGAGGACCCACAAGAGGTGTGAGAACCCACAAGAGGTGTGAGGACCCACAAGAGGTGTGAGGACCCACAAGAGGTGTGAGGACCCACAAGAGGTGTGAGGACCCACAAGAGGTGTGAGGTCCCACAAGAGGTGTGAGGTCCCACAAGAGGTGTGAGGACCCACAAGAGGTGTGAGGACCCACAAGAGGTGTGAGGACCCACAAGTGAGGACCCCCAAGAGGTGTAAGGACCCACAAGAGGTGCGAGGACCCACAAGAGGTGTGAGGACCCACAAGAGTTGCGAGGACCCACAAGAGGTGCGAGGACCCACCAGAGGTGTGAGGACCCACAAGAGATGTGAGGACCCACAAGAGGTGTGAGGACCCGCAAGAGGTGTGAGGACCCACAAGAGGTGTGAGAACCCACAAGAGTTGTGAGGACCCACAAGAGTTGTGAGGACCTACAAGAGGTGTGAGGACCCACCAGAGGTGTGAGGACCCACAAGAGTTGCGAGGACCCACAAGAGGTGCGAGGGCCCACCAGAGGTGTGAGGACCCACAAGAGATGTGAGGACCCACAAGAGGTGTGAGGACCCGCAAGAGGTGTGAGGACCCACAAGAGGTGTGAGAACCCACAAGAGGTGTGAGGACCCACAAGAGGTGTGAGGACCCACAAGAGGTGTGAGGACCCACAAGAGGTGTGAGGACCCACAAGAGTTGTGAGGACCCACCAGAGGTATGAGGACCCACCAGAGGCGTGAGAATCCACAAGAGGTGTGAGGACCCACAAGAGGTGTGAGGTCCCACAAGAGGTGTGAGGACCCACAAGAGGTGTGAGGTCCCACAAGAGGTGTGAGGAACCACAAGAGGTGTGAGGACCCACAAGAGTTGTGAGGACCCACCAGAGGTATGAGGACCCACCAGAGGCGTGAGGATCCACGAGAGGTGTGAAGACCCACAAGAGGTGTGAGGTCCCACAAGAGGTGTGAGGACCCACAAGAGGTGTGAGGTCCCACAAGAGGTGTGAGGACCCACAAGAGGTGTGAGGACCCACAAGAGGTGTGAGGACCCACAAGAGGTGTGAGGACCCACAAGAGGTGTGAGGACCCACAAGAGTTGTGAGGACCCACCAGAGGTATGAGGACCCACCAGAGGCGTGAGGATCCACAAGAGGTGTGAGGACCCACAAGAGGTGTGAGGTCCCACAAGAGGTGTGAGGACCCACAAGAGGTGTGAGGTCCCACAAGAGGTGTGAGGACCCACAAGAGGTGTGAGGACCCACAAGAGTTGTGAGGACCCACCAGAGGTATGAGGACCCACCAGAGGCGTGAGGATCCACAAGAGGTGTGAGGACCCACAAGAGGTGTGAGGTCCCACAAGAGGTGTGAGGACCCACAAGAGGTGTGAGGTCCCACAAGAGGTGTGAGGACCCACAAGAGGTGTGAGGACCCACAAGAGGTGTGAGGACCCACAAGAGATGTGAGGACCCACAAGAGGTGTGAGGACCCACAAGAGGTGTGAGGACCCACAAGAGGTGTGAGGTCCCACAAGAGGTGTGAGGACCCACAAGAGGTGTGAGGACCCACAAGAGTTGTGAGGACCCACCAGAGGTATGAGGACCCACCAGAGGCGTGAGGATCCACAAGAGGTGTGAGGACCCACAAGAGGTGTGAGGTCCCACAAGAGGTGTGAGGACCCACAAGAGGTGTGAGGACCCACAAGAGGTGTGAGGACCCACAAGAGGTGTGAGGACCCACAAGAGGTGTGAGGACCCACAAGAGATGTGAGGACCCACAAGAGATGTGAGGACCCACAAGAGGTGTGAGGACCCCACAAGAGGTGTGAGGACCCGCAATAATCACACACACGCAGTTGAGTTATTCTCTAACGACTGTGCTGCGAAGCTTTAATTAATTTTATGTAGCCTCATCTAATTATAGGAAGGTCTAAGAGTTTAGTAACTCCAGCCCAGGAGCCCTGAGTGGCTGCACTCTGGAGCCCTGAGTGTCCTGCACTCTGGGGGCCCTGAGTGTCCGGCACTCTGGGGGCATTGAGTGTCCGGCACTCTGGGGGCCCTGAGTGTCCGGCACTCTGGAGCCCTGAGTGTCCGGCACTCTGGAGCCCTGAGTGTCCGGCACTCTGGAGCCCCTGAGTGTCCGGCACTCTGGAGCCCCTGAGTGTCCTGTTCCACCTCCGCCGGGGATCTTTCCCGGGTACTTAGGACTATGACCCCCGAGCGCTGTCCACTCAGCCGCGAGACCCCGTGACGGTGTGTGTGTGTGTGTGTGTGTGTGTGTGTGTGTGTGTGTGTGTGTGTGTGTGTGTGTGTGTGTGTGTGTGTGTGAAATATGTTGTAGATATGATAGAGGGAAATATAGGTTGGAAATCAGTACATTTAGACAACCGGCGGTTAGAAAGGCGGGGTCCAAGAGCTTATAAGTTCGATCCTGCAGGCACATAAATACTTAGCAATATTTATGTTAAGTGTTAAGTAATAATCTCGTGTGGAGTCAACCCGCCCTATGGATTTACACAGTTCTCTTCATTTGCCACAACGGACAAAATACACGCTATGAAAACTGACGAACCCAAGTCACCTACCTAACCCTACCCACTTAATCACAGAAAACGAGGATATGTGTGAGCCACTGCTTTACATATTACCCTGTATTTTGTACGTTGAGAACTGTATCGTGTAAAATGAGTCGTAATACGCGAGAAAACGATACAAAATCACAATAGCCTGATGCATCAAATGAACAAATCCACAAGGGGCCGTGATGAGGGTTCGAACTTACGTTCGGGATGATCCCAGACGCTGCCTTAGTCGACTAGTCCACGACATGGTAAAAAGATCATCCTCGGCGAAGGTTCGAATCCTCATCAACCGTGTGGATTTGTTCGTGAGGAGATGAGTTGCACACGTGCTGAGAATTGGTGACGTGTTAACTGTCAACATCGTTCAAGCGGGTGGAAAAGGAGAAAAAAAACAATAGGACGGAATGTTTCAATATAGAAATGACATTACCGATAGAGTTACTGAACCATAACTTATTAAAGTTATTAACCATAACGATATAGTTATTAAACTATAGTTTATTAAACCATAACTTAAGTTATTAAAGTTATTAAATCATAACATCTAATTATAATATTCGTTCAAAAACGAATATAAAAAATATTGTGGGTTAACTGGCACAGTGAGCGTGTCAAATCTCAGTTTGCAAACTGGTTGTTTATTGCAAGGACTACTTTGCAAGGACTACTTTGCAAGGACTACTTTGCAAGGACTACTTTACAAGGACTACTTTGCAATGACTACTTTGCAAAGACTACTTTGCAATGACTACTTTGCAATGACTAATTTGCAATGACTAATTTGCAAGGACTACTCTACAAGGACTACGTTGCAAGGCCTACTTTGCAAGGACTACGTTGCAAAGCCTACTTTGCAAGGACTTTAATACGAGTCATTTTGACTTCTATCTACACAATATTACGACGCTCGCAATATATGATATATGCTTCATTGCAAATTTTGTAATCTTTTTAATGCTATACTAATCTCTTTAGTGTATCATTATTAAGCTCGTTGATGTTAAATTACTAATCTCATTAATGTTGTATTGCCAATAACGTACATTTTTCCTTACCAAGAACGTCAATATTTCATGACTAATTCTGTTAATGTTTCATTCCTAATAACGCTAATGTTTAATTGTTAATAACGTCAGTGTTTCATTATTAATAACATCAAAGTTTCGGTACTAATAACGTCAGTGTTTGTCACAAGTACATTAAGGTGTGTACACTTCAGATGTTCTCGGACCACACAGGTGTTTTCGGACCACACAGGTGTTCTCGGACCACACAAGTGTTCCCGGACCACACATGTGTTCCCGGACCACACAGGTGTACTATGTCACATAAACGTGGCTATGGCCGCCAGCTACACATAGGACCTTTAACGTCGTGTCAGTTGTGGTAGACGCGTCAGGAGATTGTATTGACGGATTGACAGGCAAAAAGGACGGCCCAATCTATCCTCTCTGTCCCGTCACAAAAAAATGATGTAACAGCCCGTCAATTTTTTCAAGCCGCTGTGAATTATAGTACACAACATTTTTGGTCCCTTGGGGACTTATACGTTAAAATACGATGTACTGTAAACACGTATAATGGGATGAAATACGTAAATAAGATTCAGTGTTGCCAAGTAACTCCCTCAGGAGAGGCAGAACTGTCAATTGTAAATCCACGTGGTCAATGTCCTTCCTTACCTCGAATGACAGTGAATATTGTAATATTAGCGATGGTTTGGTGTAGGTGGGAATATAGGAGTACAGGAGGAGCAAAGAGCACACATGGGAAGGTATTGTCAGCTCAACTGTCTGACAAGGGTGAGAGGTGTCTTTATCCGGCGTCCATGTTGACAAAGAGATGTTGTGTTGCTATGGTGTGAGGCTCCTCTAGTGGTGGAGGGCTGGGGGCTACTGATCTGTTCCCTTGTTGGTGGTGGAGGGCTGGGGGCTACTGATCTGTTCCCTTGTTGGTGGTGGAGGGCTGGGGGCTACTGATCTGTTCCCTTGTTGGTGGTGGAGGGCTGGGGGCTAATGGCCTGTCCCTTGTTGGCGGTTGAGGGCTGGGGGCTACTGACCTACCCATTAGTGGTGTAGGACGGTGCTGGGTTGGGAGACCATAACATGGAGGGAGGCTGGTGGGTTGAGTACCCGGGGTGTTGGAGGTTGTGTGTCAGCCTCACCTCACATACAACAGCTCCCCGTGTATCGGGTTCGAGTTCGACTCACCTGCCAATTAGCCAGGAAGTTGCTGGCACCGAACAGCGGCAAGCCAGCCCTGGGGAACGTTATACCTATGAAAGCACACGTCACGGCGCCAGTCTCTAAGGACCATAATACTGAAAATAGCTTTAACACAAATTTTTTCATGAGTTTTCAGTGTAAAAAAACGATCCGGCGCTCTTGAATCTGTGTTGTGTAGGCAATGAAATATATATAGTTTGTGTTGCGAGGTGGGAGCAGGTGTTGTGGGTGTGGCGGTGACTCTGGGGCGACAACACAGCACCCAGGGTGTGTGGAGGGGCATGTTTCATGATTTTTTTTTGTTTAATTTTGCCCCGAGGGGCGAGTTTATTGGGCAGCGCCACTCATCCTGTGAGTGGACACACCGCCATAGTGACAGTATTGGGCAGCGCCACTCCTCCTGTGAGTGGACACACCGCCATAGTGACAGTATTGGGCAGCGCCACTCCTCCTGTGAGTGGACACACCGCCATAGTGACAGTATTGGGCAGCGCCACTCCTCCTGTGAGTGGACACACCGCCATAGTGACAGTATTGGGCAGCGCCACTCCTCCTGTGAGTGGACACACCGCCATAGTGACAGTATTGGGCAGCGCCACTCATCCTGTGAGTGGACACACCGCCATAGTGACAGTATTGGGCAGCGCCACTCATCCTGTGAGTGGACACACCGCCATAGTGACAGTATTGGGCAGCGCTACTCATCCTGTGAGTGGACACACCGCCATAGTGACAGTATTGGGCAGCGCCACTCATCCTGTGAGTGGACACACCGCCATAGTGACAGTATTGGGCAGCGCCACTCATCCTGTGAGTGGACACACCGCCATAGTGACAGTATTGGGCAGCGCCACTCATCTTGTGAGTGGACACACCGCCATAGTGACAGTATTGGGCAGCGCCCCTCATCCTGTGAGTGGACACACCGCCATAGTGACAGTATTGGGCAGCGCCACTCATCTTGTGAGTGGACACACCGCCATAGTGACAGTATTGGGCAGCGCCACTCCTCCTGTGAGTGGACACACCGCCATAGTGACAGTATTGGGCAGCGCCACTCCTCCTGTGAGTGGACACACCGCCATAGTGACAGTATTGGGCAGCGCCACTCATCCTGTGAGTGGACACACCGCCATAGTGACAGTATTGAGCAGCGCCACTCATCCTGTGAGTGGACACACCGCCATAGTGACAGTATTGGGCAGCGCCACTCATCCTGTGAGTGGACACACCGCCATAGTGATAGTATTGGGCAGCGCCACTCATCCTGTGAGTGGACACACCGCCATAGTGACAGTATTGGGCAGCGCCACTCATCCTGTGAGTGGACACACCGCCATAGTGACAGTATTGGGCAGCGCCACTCATCCTGTGAGTGGACACACCGCCATAGCAGCATGTACGACACTCCCACAAAAGGAAGAAAACCCGCTGGGTTGTTCATCCTGTCACTTGTACCCAGACACAACTGGGACTTGCTTAACTGTCTCAAGTGAACTGCTTATCAAACAAGATGTAAGAAGTGTGTCGTATATATAGTGTGTGGCACGTAACCTGGTTCTTGATACTTTTATGTGTCAGTACCAAGTACCCAGCAGGTACTATAGAACGAACCATGTACTACAACTGCTTCTTTAGTGCTGAGGTACACAGCACCAAGCCATCAGGACACTGCAAAACGGCTTAGAACTTCATTAAGCCACTCCTACACTTCTGGGAAATCAGTAAATATCAGAAGACAGCGTAAGTCATTATGACTACACAGTGTAAGTTCAAGCTAGAGAGATGTAATATTTGTGTATACCTCATATGCCGCAGGTATCCACCTCATATGCTGCAGGTGTACCTCACATGCCGCAGGTATACCTCACATGCCGCAGGTATACCTCACATGCCGCAGGTGTACCTCACATGCCGCAGGTATACCTCACATGCCGCAGGTATACCTCACATGCCGCAGGTATACCTCACATGCCGCAGGTATACCTCACATGCCGCAGGTATACCTCACATGCCGCAGGTATACCTCACATGCCGCAGGTATACCTCACATGCCGCAGGTATACCTCACATGCCGCAGGTATACCTCACATGCCGCAGGTATACCTCACATGCCGCAGGTATACCTCACATGCCGCAGGTATACCTCACATGCCGCAGGTATACCTCACATGCCGCAGGTATACCTCACATGCTGCAGGTATACCTCACATGCCGCAGGTGTACCTCACATGCCGCAGGTATACCTCACATGCCGCAGGTATACCTCACATGCCGCAGGTATACCTCACATGCCGCAGGAACCATACACAGTAACATCTCTGTGCACTTCTAGAGAAGTTCTGGTAACTGTTCTTTTGTTCCGAAGTAAAATATATTGTTTTAATTACCCATAGAGGGTACCCTGGAAACACAAACCGAAACTGTCTCTATTTTCTGCTTGTTACAACTTGTAATAAAGCTGTTACATCTTGACTTAACGTGTTTATGACGTATTAGAACGTTGTTACAACTTGCTATATTGGTTGTTATAACTGGCTAGGAGCTGTTAAAACTTGTTCGAACGTTGTACCAACGTCGAAGTTTCGGTGTGTGTTTGGCGGGTATAGACTCCGCCAGCACGAGACGAAGCCCCGGCCCTTCATGGAACTGTCTACAGACACATTGAAACGAAACCATCACTGTCCTCACGTTATCTTGAGATGATTTCGGGGCTTAGCGTCTCCGCGGCCCGGTCCTCGATCAGGCCTCTTTTTTTTTTTGTTACACACCTTCAGGAAGCAGCTCGTAGCAGCTGTCTAACTCCCAAGTACCTATTTACTGCTAGGTAACAAGGGCATCAGGGTGAAAGAAATTCTGCCCATTTGTTTCCGCCTCCACCGGGGATCGAACCCGGAACCTCAGGACTACGAATGCGAAGCGCTGTCCACTCAGCTGTCAGGCCCCTAATGGTATCTACTCTTACACTATAGACACTGACTATGTGTCTTGCACCTCCCCGCCTCCCTCACTAGGCAGCCCCACCTCACCAAGCACCTCCCCGCCTCCCTCACCAGCCAGCCTCACCTCACCAAACACCTCCCTCACCAGGCTGCCCCACCTCACCAAGCACCTCCCTCACCAGCCTGCCCCACCTCACCAAGCACCTCCCTCACCAGCCTGCCCCACGTCACCAAGCACCTCCCTCACCAGGCTGCCCCACCTCACCAAGCACCTCCCTCACCAGGCAGCCCCACCTCACCAAGCACCTCCCTCACCAGCCTGCCCCACCTCACCAAGCACCTCCCCGCCTCCCTCACCAGCCTGCCCCACCAGGCTGCCCCACCTCACCAAGCACTTCCCTCACCAGCCTGCCCCACCTCACCAAGCACCTCCCCGCCTCCCTCACCAGCCTGCCCCACCTCACCAAGCACCTCCCTCACCAGCCTGCCCCACCTCACCAAGCACCTCCCTCACCAGGCAGCCCCACCTCACCAAGCACCTCCCTCACCAGGCAGCCCCACCTCACCAAGCACCTCCCTCACCAGGCAGCCCCACCTCACCAAGCACCTCCCTCACCAGGCAGCCCCACCTCACCAAGCACCTCCCTCACCAGCCTGCCCCACCTCATCAAGCACCTCCCTCACCAGCCTGCCCCACCTCACCAAGCACCTCCCTCACCAGGCTGCCCCACCTCACCAAGCACCTCCCTCACCAGGCAGCCCCACCTCACCAAGCACCTCCCTCACCAGGCTGCCCCACCTCACCAAGCACCTCCCTCACCAGGCAGCCCCACCTCACCAAGCACCTCCCTCACCAGGCTGCCCCACCTCACCAAGCACCTCCTTCACCAGCCTGCCCCACCTCACCAAGCACCTCCCTCACCAGGCTGCCCCACCTCACCAAGCACCTCCCTCACCAGGCAGCTCCACCTCACCAAGCACCTCCCTCACCAGCCTGCCCCACCTCACCAAGCACCTCCCTCACCAGGCTGCCCCACCTCACCAAGCACCTCCCTCACCAGGCAGTCCCACCTCACCAAGCACCTCCCTCACCAGGCTGCCCCACCTCACCAAGCACCTCCCTCACCAGGCTGCCCCACCTCACCAAGCACCTCCCTCACCAGCCTGCCCCACCTCACCAAGCACCTCCCTCACCAGGCTGCCCCACCTCACCAAGCACCTCCCTCACCAGCCTGCCCCACCTCACCAAGCACCTCCCTCACCAGGCAGCCCCACCTCACCAAGCACCTCCCTCACCAGGCTGCCCCACCTCACCAAGCACCTCCCTCACCAGGCAGCCCCACCTCACCAAGCACCTCCCTCACCAGGCTGCCCCACCTCACCAAGCACCTCCCCGGCCTCACCATAAACACCTCCTCCATCACCACGTCACTGGCATTATCCACTCCACTGACATTTTCTCCGTCATTATATTCTCCATTCCCATTATTATCAAATTAATTACCTCCCATTACCATTACTGACAGGTGCGTCATCTCTTATCATTACCATTATTTTTTTCCGTGCTTCTCGGTAATAAATTCACTAATTTCCCTTACCAAATCAATAATGCTATTCTCCGTTACTTTAATCATCCGCCGAGTAACGTCTATTACCATTAAATTATAATTTTTACTTCTTCCGTCCTTGTTATTATTTAATTTGCTCCATGCACTCTTGTTCTGATGGTGGGTGTTCTGATGGTGGGTGTTCTGATGGTGGGTGTTCTGGTGGTGAGTGTTCTGGTGGTGGGTGTTCTGGTGGTGGGTGTTCTGGTGGTGGGTGTTCTGGTGGTGAGTGTTCTGATGGTGGGTGTTCTGGTGGTGGGTGTTCTGATGGTGGGTGTTCTGATGGTGGGTGTTCTGATGGTGGGTGTTCTGGTGGTGAGTGTTCTGGTGGTGGGAGTTCTGATGGTGGGTGTTCTGGTGGTGAGTGTTCTGGTGGTGGGAGTTCTGATGGTGGGTGTTCTGGTGGTGAGTGTTCTGGTGGTGGGAGTTCTGATGGTGGGTGTTCTGGTGGTGAGTATTCTGATGGTGGGTGTTCTGATGGTGGGTGTTCTGGTGGTGGGTGTTCTGATGGTGGGTGTTCTGGTGGTGAGTGTTCTGGTGGTGAGTGTTCTGGTGGTGGGTGTTCTGATGGTGGGTGTTCTGGTGGTGAGTGTTCTGGTGGTGAGTGTTCTGGTGGTGGGTGTTCTGGTGGTGGGTGTTCTGATGGTGGGTGTTCTGGTGGTGAGTATTCTGATGGTGGGTGTTCTGATGGTGGGTGTTCTGGTGGTGGGTGTTCTGGTGGTGGGTGTTCTGGTGGTGAGTGTTCTGGTGGTGAGTGCTCTGGTGGTGGGTGTTCTGATGGTGGGTGTTCTGGTGGTGGGTGTTCTGGTGGTGGGTGTTCTGGTGGTGGGTGTTCTGATGGTGGGTGTTCTGGTGGTGAGTGTTCTGGTGGTGAGTGTTCTGGTGGTGAGTGTTCTGATGGTGGGTGTTCTGGTGGTGGGTGTTCTGGTGGTGAGTGTTCTGGTGGTGAGTGTTCTGATGGTGGGTGTTCTGGTGGTGGGTGTTCTGGTGGTGAGTGTTCTGGTGGTGGGTGTTCTGATGGTGGGTGTTCTGGTGGTGGGTGTTCTGGTGGTGAGTGTTCTGGTGGTGAGTGTTCTGATGGTGGGGAGTGTTATGACCCCCATGTAGCCTGAGTGGAACGAGTCTACCCCAGTGGGAGTTATTCTGCCTTCCGTACCTGATTGAGAGATCAGAGGAAATAAGTATATATTAAATATGTAATAAACGCCAGCAAATAATGCAAGAATATATATGAGCAGAGGATGAGCATTTAAATAAATGAAATGAAATAAGATGTAGATACTTTGGAGACGTGAAGTAACGCTAGTGTATATATCTCAGGCTCCCAGGCTCCCCTGAGCGCCCCTACGTCATAGATCCCTGCGGTTTGTGTGGGAGACCTGCAACGTTTGTGTGTGAGAAGTTAGTGAGAGAACTTCGTACCAGAGACGAAACGAACGGTAAGTCCTCTGGTAAGGGAGGACCCAGACAGACGTATTTGACAGTGGACCTCGAGGAATAGAACAGAGGACCGTTCGGACATTTTGAGGTTTAAGAGAATACTTGATTGAGTTTTTTGGAGTGAAAGGCACAATGCAAGGTGAGAGGTTGATGTCTGTTTTGCAGTAGGAGATATATGACTATTTTTGTACCCTGTATTTCAGCCCAAAACAGTGAAGGATGCAGTAGGTTGTGGGCTGAGGAGTGAGCAGCAACCTCGTATAGTTATAAGATGAAGACTTTGGGGGAATGTTGGAGTGTAATCAGTTGATAGCAGCCTAAGGAGTTGCATAGTAATATCACTATTCTTGAATATATATTGTATGTGTTTATGTATTTATATATGTGTATTAAATGTCACATATGTTAACAGGTTTTTGCTCTAGTCCTGGTGAGGCTTCCTGGCTAGTGAGAGAGAGAGAGAGAGAGAGAGAGAGAGAGAGAGAGAGAGAGAGAGAGAGAGAGAGAGAGAGAGAGAGAGAGAGAGAGAGAGAGAGAGAGAGAGAGAGACAGAGAGAGAGAGAGAGAGAGAGAGAGAGAGAGAGAGAGAGAGAGAGAGAGAGAGAGAGAGAGAGAGAGAGAGAGAGAGAGAGAGAGAGAGAGAGAGAGAGAGAGAGAGATAAAGACATGGCTATACCATGGATGGTAGTGGACTACAACTAACTAAGGGGAGATAGTGAGATCATCCCACAGTAAGGAGAGTGCGAGGAGTCACGGCGGCTCAAGAGCGGGTGTGTAGTGTACTCATGACAACTAGGCAGTGTGAGCCGTACCCCCAAAATAAAGGTGACGCTGAACCCCTCTCCCATAACCAGACGCTTACCAGGGTGATCTCCCAAATAATTGCAAGCACTCCAGTGTCTATTGTTGGTCGACAGACTGTAGCGGGAGTGTGGCTGCCGAGGTCGGCTGTTTGTTCTGTCAGGGAATGGTTGGGGGTCTCTGAGCGACGGTAAGCAAGTATCAGGTTGGTTCAAAGAACTAAGTTTCATTATATGAAAACCCGCAACCCCTCCCTGACAGTATCCTGATGATTGGTGTCCTGATGGTGTCCTCAAGAAGGGACACCATCAGGACAAGAAGGGTGTCCCTAAGAAGGGACACTCACCCAAGAAGGGTGTCCCCCAAGAAGGATGTCCCCAAGAAGGGTGGTGTCCCCCAAGAAGGGTGTCCCCCAAGAAGGGTGTCCCCAAGAAGGGTGGTGTCCCCCAAGAAGGGTGTCCCCCAAGAAGGGTGTCCCCAAGAAGGGTGTCCCCCAAGAAGGGTGTCCCCAAGAAGGGTGTCCCCAAGAAGGGTGTCCCCCAAGAAGGGTGTCCCCAAGAAGGGTGTCCCCCCAAGAAGGGTGTCCACGCCGCGTCGTCAACAACATCAGCGGTCCCCCAACAGTGAACAATAACACTGTTCGCCAGGACACCCTAACCATTAATCAAACAATAAACAAAAGAAATCAGGGACAATTCCTGGTACGCTCAGACTGTGGGTTATTGATCACTCCCGCTATATTTAGCGAGGCTTTCTCCGCTGCTACAGTGCTTCTTCGCTAGTTCCCAGCGGACTTAGCATAAACAAACCGTTCTTGCAGTATCTTAACTAACTTTAAAAGTTAAAAGAGGAATAATCACTTGATATACCCTGATATATATATATATATATATATATATATATATATATATATATATATATATATATATATATATATATATATATATATATATATATATATATATACACTAGCAGACGATTATCAAGGGGGGGGGGGGCGCTACACATTAATATTGTCTACCTAGATAACTTTAAAGCTGTTGATATTCTCGGCTGTTGGTGGTGGCATTATGTGTTAAATAGTTGCGAGGACTGTTGAGAAGCTACCAAGAGCAGTGTTATGGATTTACAGTCTGCATGACTGTAAGGGCCCACCTGTCTGCATGACTGTTATGGCCCACCTGTCTGCACGACTGTTATGGCCCACCTGTCTGCATGACTGTTATGGCCCACCTGTCTGCACGACTGTTATGGCCCACCTGTCTGCACGACTGTTATGGCCCACCTGTCTGCACGACTGTTATGGCCCACCTGTCTGCATGACTGTTATGGCCCACCTGTCTGCAGGACTGTTATGGCCCACCTGTCTGCACGACTGTTATGGCCCACCTGTCTGCACGACTGTTATGGCCCACCTGTCTGCATGACTTATGGCCCACCTGTCTGCAGGACTGTTATGGCCCACCTGTCTGCACGACTGTTATGGCCCACCTGTCTGCACGACTGTTATGGCCCACCTGTCTGCATGACTGTTATGGCCCACCTGTTTGCACGACTGTTATGGCCCACCTGTCTGCACGACTGTTATGGCACACCTGTCTGCAGGATTGTTATGGCCCACCTGTCTGCAGGACTGTTATGGCCCACCTGTCTGCACGACTGTTATGGCCCACCTGTCTGCACGACTGTTATGCCCCACCTGTCTGCAGGACTGTTATGGCCCACCTGTCTGCACGACTGTTATGGCCCACCTGTCTGCAGGACTGTTATGGCCCACCTGTCTGCAGGACTGTTATGGCCCACCTGTCTGCACGACTGTTATGGCCCACCTGTCTGCATGACTGTTATGGCCCACCTGTCTGCAGGACTGTTATGGCCCACCTGTCTGCACGACTGTTATGGCCCACCTGTCTGCAGGACTGTTATGGCCCACCTGTCTGCACGACTGTTATGGCCCACCTGTCTGCAGGACTGTTATGGTCCACCTGTCTGCACGACTGTTATGGCCCACCTGTCTGCATGACTGTTATGGCCCACCTGTCTGCAGGACTGTTATGGCCCACCTGTCTGCACGACTGTTATGGCCCACCTGTCTGCACGACTGTTATGGCCCACCTGTCTGCAGGACTGTTATGGCCCACCTGTCTGCATGACTGTTATGGCCCACCTGTCTGCAGGACTGTTATGGCCCACCTGTCTGCACGACTGTTATGGCCCACCTGTCTGCATGACTGTTATGGCCCACCTGTCTGCATGACTGTTATGGCTCACCTGTCTGCATGGCTGTTATGGCCCACCTGTCTGCATGACTGTTATGGCCCACCTGTCTGCATGACTGCTATGACCCACCTGTCTGCATGACTGTTATGGCCCACCTGTCTGCATGACTGTTATGGCTCACCTGTCTGCATGACTGCTATGACCCACGTGTCTGCATGACTGTTATGGCCCACCTTTCTGCATGACTGCTATGACCCACCTGTCTGCAGGACTGTTATGGCCCACCTTTCTGCATGACTGCTATGACCCACCTGTCTGCATGACTGTTATGGCCCACCTGTCTGCATGACTGTTATGGCCCACCTGTCTGCAGGACTGTTATGGCCCACCTGTCTGCAGGACTGTTATGGCCCACCTGTCTGCATGACTGCTATGACCCACCTGTCTGCATGACTGTTATGACCCACCTTTCTGCATGACTGTCAGGGGGCTGCAGTGTTTCTATGCTTCGGTAATTAGTTCAGAGGTAAATATTTGCCAGTAATTAGTTTTTGAGACTCACATCAGGGATGCCAGAGACATTTATTACGAGCGGTCAAAGCCGGAGGTGGATGATGGCTGCAGGATTGTGGTGGCAGGAAGGAGGTCAATGGCGCCTCAACTGGCAACAACCTCAATGACAACTCAACAAAGGCCGCGCACAATCACCAGCGGAATATCTGACCCAAGATTGTGACACTCGCTTCCTGTACGTTTACTGTTTTCCTCATCCCTGTTTGTTTGTGATGTCCCCCCCCCCCCTTTTTGTCCTCTCTATCTCCTGTTTCTGTTTAGGCAACTTGTGGGGTGACTGTAGTACATGGGATAGCCAGCCCAATCACTTATAGTAACTTATAGTGCTTATTTGTTTACACCTGACCCCATAATGGTATAAATCCAATATGGCCTGTATTGTCCCATCACTTGAGAATGAACCATGTAGGTTCGAAACGCTGTGTAATTTTATACTCAGTGTAATACTTTCTACAGCTATTTAGTTCGTTTTCTTCACCTCGAACGAAGATGATTTGGAGAAATCCTCTTCCAATTAAACCCAGATGCAAGAGCACTAGTCAGTGGGATAGAAGCCCTAAACTAGAAAATAATCAATACAGAATATCCTGTCATATTCAATGAAACATGTATAAATGAAAACCTGCTGCCAGTATACACTGGCATATATATATATATATATATATATATATATATATATATATATATATATATATATATATATATATATATATATATATATATATATATATATATATATACAGAAAAACCACATGTGAAAAATAGAGAATGCATAACGAGTTTTCGGGTAATTCGCCTTCATCAGAGCAAAGTAGAATGAAGGATTCTACTTTGCTCTGATGAAGGCGAATTAGCCGAAAACGCGTTATGCATTCTCTATTTTTCACATGTGGTTTTTCTGTATATATATATATATATATATATATATATATATATATATATATATATATATATATATATCAGTATTTCTGTACTGTGGTTCCGTATATATATTTCTATACACACCTCGTCGGGTGTGAGGGAGGTGGGCAGCTGGCCTGGTTGGACTCATCGCAGCAGCCTCGTTTACACGTGTGATGAAAATTGCAGTATGTGTGTTATACCAGACAAGCGAGTTTACACATCGTCGTTCTGCCCTCATTATTGCCATCAAATCGTGCATTTTTATCTGGCAGGCTTCTGGGGCTCGCTGGCTCGTTCTCTTAATTGGCTCACGCCATATTTTGACATCGTTAGACATAATAATGTTATAGAACTGCGAGGATGTTTTAAAATATAAAAGTTTAGGCGTTTTTAAATGACCAAAAATAATATTGGACAGAATAATTTAAAGAAAAATGTTTTAACTGCCCCCTGTTAGATATTATTAAATTCATACTATATCGGTATATGTTTATGTATTTATTTTGTGTGAATTTATTACTTCTGCCTACTGCTAGCTCTTGGACCCCGCATTTCTATACGTCGGTTGTCTAATGTACTGATTCCCGACCTATTTGCCTCTATCATATCTACTATATATAATTCTGTGTGTATGTGTGTGTGTGTGTGTGTGTGTGTTTACTAGTTGTGTTTTTGCGGGGGTTGAGCTTTGCTCTTTCGGCCCGCCTCTCAACTGTCAATCAACTGTTTACTAACTACTTTTTTTTTTTCCCCCCACACCACACACACACACACACACCCCAGGAAGCAGCCCGTGGCAGCTGACTAACTCCCAGGTACCTATTTACTGCTAGGTAACAGGGGCACTTAGGGTGAAAGAAACTTTGCCCATTTGTTTCTGCCTCGTGCGGGAATCGAACCCGCGCCACAGAATTACGAATCCTGCACGCTATCCACCAGGCTACGAGGCCCCCATAGTGTGTGTGTGTGTGTGTGTGTGTGTGTGTGTGTGTGTGTGTGTGTGTGTGTGTGTGTGTGTGTGTGTGTGTGTGTGTGTGTGTGTGTGTGTGTGTGTGTGTGTGTGTGTGTGCGCGTGCGTGCGTGCATGTTTGTGGGGCTTGAGGTACAACTTTTGTATCCAGCATTTCAATGGACCATTAATCAGCTGGTATACTTGTTCCAGTATCCTTCGAGCACTGTCGTGTTAACCTTTGTACCCCCGCACAGAGCCGCTCCCTCCCTCCCTGCACCACTCTCCCTCGTCACAACCCTGGCCCCTGAAGAATGTATCCTTCTAGTATCCTTATGGCTCATCTCTCTACTTAGTCCGTCCCGCTGATCATTCCCTTCACATGCTAAATATCCTGGCCTTCTACATCTGATCATTTTCCTTCATTATCAGCACTAATATTCACGATGTTGCACTTGCTTGAGTTGAACTCTAGCAGCCACTTATGATTCAGTTATTGCAGTTCCTTCATATCTTCCTGAAAATTCTTGGTCATCCATCACGTATATTTTTTAACTCTGTAGGCAAATTCTTGTAAAAGACAAGAGTGTAGTTTCTCTGGGAATTGGACGAGCGTCGGTAATACACACACACACACACGTGGGGTTATATATATATATATAATATATATATATATATATATATATATATATATATATATATATATATATATATATATATATATATATGCGAACAAGCCTGAATGGTCCCCAGGACTATATGCGACTGAAAACTCACACCCCAGAAGTGACTCGAACCCATACTCCCAGGAGCAACGCAACTGGTAACTACAGGGCGCCTTAATCCGCTTGACCATCATATATATATATATATATATATATATATATATATATATATATATATATATATATATATATATATATATATATATATATATATATATATATATATATATATAGTGGGCCTGAGGAACCTGAACACAGGTGCTAAATAAATATAAACCAGCTCATCAACTGCGCCTGTTGCCATTGTACACCTCTAATGGTTGCCATTGTACACCTCTGATGGTTGCCATTGTACACCTTTGATGGTTGCCATTGTACACCTCTGATGGTTGCCCGGCTGAACCATAGTCAACGACATGCTTAATAATTGTCACACCGCGGTATGATCATTCCTATGAGAGATACTTCAGCTTGGGTGATCGAGCCTCGAACTCGAGCCAGCGTGTGAGTGTTGGAGTGGTCAGTGAGGGACTCAGGCATGTAATAATGTGTTCGTGCACACAGTGAAGCCACAGCACCGTGGCTCAATATTCACACACAACGCTAAATAAAGCAAGTGATGACCTTTTGAGACACGAGTTGACAATGGTCCAGGACTTGATAGTGATCCTGGACTTGATAGTGATCCTGGACTTGATTGACATCGGGATAATGTTTTCTACAGGGAAGACCAATATATCTAGCTTACAGCACATCATATTCCTTAACACTTTAAAATAATTACAATTAGATAATGCTACCTTGCGGTTATGATGCGGTTACCTTGCGATGATTTCGGTGGCTCAACGTCCCCGCGGCCCGGTCCTCGACCAGGCCTTGTTGCTGGACTGGGCAACTAGGCTGTTGGACGCGGCTCCTCGCATCCTGACGTACGAATCACAGCCTGAAGTTGATCAGGTATAAAACGGTCACCCCCGGGTGAGTGTTCAGGCGACACAAGGGAAGAGAGTATACATGTAATGGATACAAGGGAAGAGAGTATACATGTAATGGATACAAGGGAAGAGAGTATACATGTAATGGATACAAGGGAAGAGCGTATACATGCACTTGTTTACAGTTGACGAAATATACACTCAATAACTAGGGTGTTTTGTCGTATGACACGACCACGCGACGTATAATCGATAGTTTACGAACCCTCCACGACGACTGGGTTATACTTACACATCAAATGGCAACATTCCTGCATCGGTACGTTGTATGTTATTCATGCTTCCTGCATGAATAACGCATATGTATGATTCATGAAGATAAAGGTCGTATTAACGGCCGGGGCAGACAACACCCCAGGCTGAGTTATGGAGACGTGGAGAGCTAGTGGACGGGGTGGAGGAGGAGGGTAAGTGGGTGGAGAAAGGTCAGTGGGTGGAGGGACAGTGGGCGTGGAGGGACAGTGGGCGTGGAGGGTGTGGCATGGAGGCAGGGGCGACCAGGAGCTTCATGGCAGGGGCGCCGGCCGCGGGCTCCCGCCACAAGACTCAGCCCGCCATAACGGCCCATCTGGATAAAATCAAATCTCCCGCCTGTACTTTTGCAAGCCCTAGACGTCACTGGCGCCTTGTTCATGTGCCGCTCACGACTTTCATGGCTCCCCATACAGGTGGGGATCACGGGGCACAGTTACATTGGTGTCTTTTTCTTTCATCTACAACCTTTAAACCCTGATCTTTTACGTCTTTATAGCGTAATCAGCTGTTTTTATGAAGAAACCGGAAGTTACGTGGCGGCCATATTGAAGAGCCCTTCTTGATGCCTGGTGCTGGATATTTTGGTCTCGCGTTCGTGAATTTTGGCTTTTCTTCTAAACAAGTGAATTATTTTGAAACGATTTGTTAAAGTAAAAGTTTTACAAGCTTTGAAACTTGTGTAAATATGAAAGCTTTACTGAGGGCTGTGCGTCTGGGGTCGATAGAGGACTCGTGCTGATATATAAGCGTATTTGTTACTGATTCATAACTAAATGTTGGGGTCGGGATATAACGGCAGCTGGGGGATCGGGATATAACGGCAGCTAGGGGGTCGGGATATAACGGCAGCTAGGGGGTCGGGATATAACGGCAGCTAGGGGGTCGGGATATAACGGCAGCTAGGGGGTCGGGATATAACGGCAGCTAAGGGGTCGGGATATAACGGCAGCTAGGGGGTCGGGATATAACAGCAGCTAGGAGGTCGGGATATAACAGCAGCTAGGGGGTCGGGATATAATGGCAGCTAGGGGTCGGGATATAATGGCAGCTAGGGGGGTCGGGATATAACGGCAGCTGGGGGGGTCGGGGTATAATGGCAGCTGAGGGTCAGGATATAACGGCAGCTAGGGGGTCGGGATATAACGGCAGCTGGGAGTCGGGATATAACGGCAGCTGGGGGTCGGGATATAACGGCAGCTGGGGGTTGATATAACGGCAGTCGGGGTTCGGGATATAACGGCAGGTAAGGGGTTGGGATATAACGGCAGCTGGGGATTGAGATATAACGGCAGTAAGGGGGTCGGAATATAACGGCAGCTGGGGGGTCGGGATATAACGGCAGCTGGGGGTCGGGATATAACGGCAGCTGGGGTCCGGATATAACGGCAGTTGGGGGTCAGAATATAACGCCTGTTGGGGGGTCGAACTATAGCTGTCGCAAGGGGTAGAAATATAATGGGCTCTGCATGGGAGGTCGAGACAAAGTTTGCTTGAGTCCAGATATAACAGGAGTTGAGGTAGAGATATAACTTGAGTCTTATAAACGATACAGAATGGGAAGAGAAAGAGAAATAATGAAGGTTGAGATTTAAGATTTAATGCGGGTTGTAACTGAGGTATATATGATATGGGTTTGGTTCGATATATTACCTGTATTTCAGGTTAATATAACGTGAGCAAAGAGGCCTGATATATTATATTTTATATAACATAGGTAGAGGGTGTTTAATGCATAAGAGAGGGTAAATATATAACACAAGGTAAATATAACTTTATCGTGTGGTTACCTTGAGATGATTTCAGGACTTAGCGTCCTCGCGGTCCGGTCCTCGACCAAGCCTCCTGGTTGCTAGACTGGCCAACCAGGCTGTTGGACGCGGCTGCTCGCAGCCTGACGTATGAGTCACAGCCTGGTTGATCAGGTATCCTTTGGAGGTGCTTATCCAGTTCTCTCTTGAACACTGTAGGGGTTCAGTGGTAAGAACCCCTACCAGGGGGTAAATATGTAACAAGGGGGCATAGGGGGGTACATATGTAACAAGGAGAATAAGGGATGAGAGATAAAACGCCACAGGCATGGTTCGAGATGAACTGTCTATCAAATCTATCATATATTCTTATAATTAATAACTATTGTTCATATTTAATGTTTCGTGAGAGTAGAGTGAGTGTGTTGATGACGCATGTAGCCTCATCACTCTCCAGACTCATCATATCAGCTCAATATACAAGTGTCTCCTTGTATATTATGTCTCCTTGTAAAAGAGTTTTCTGTCTCCTCTGTAATGTCTCCCCTTTTATGTAAGTGTTAATTATGTCTCCTCCTTGTATATGTCTCCTTGTAAAAAAGTATGGCAACTTTTTTGTAATTCATTCACAGGCTCGTGATATCCTTGCTTACAGTAACTGATAACCAACATATTTATCCCTATCAGTTAAGTGTAAAAAAAAAGGTGTTATCTTCCGGTTGAGTCCACAAAAAAATAATAATCAACACGTTTGTTTATGTTAAACAATAAAGAAAACAGACGTAACTATTCGTAACAAGAAACACTGAACGGTAATTTATAATTCATTTTTCACCTCTTAGAACCCCCAAATGCCAGGAAACTATCGTATGCTAACCTGAGCGAACGGTCAAGGCATCTCTGTTTCCCTCACCTAAAATTATGACGGAATATTTAACCAACGCACGAAAATGACAAAATAAAAAATAGTAACGGCACAGGCGGAAAGGTCACAGTGGTGTGTGACCTTGACCTAGCTTGTTATAGTGACGACAGACAAGGCCAGTCAGTCTCTCGGCCCGATCTCGAGCACTGATACCAGACAAGGTCACTCCGTTACCAGCGTTACCAAACATGATCCCAGAGATGTGATGATTACAGTTGGCAAGTCCACAATCAATTTATTCTCTCTTGTTTTCCATTTTCTCCACCTGTTCTTCTTTATTTCATTTTGCCTCAAAGTATATAAATATGTTCTTTCCCATTTCGCTTCTCTTTCTCTATCACGTCATTCACACTTTACTCGTGTTCTCCATTCTACTTTGTAACTCTCACTCCACTATTCTCTATCCCCTTTCTTTAATCCCCCTCACTCATCTTCCTCATTCTTTACACTCTCCCCTTATTCCTCCCTCGTGTCTTTTCTCCTTTCCCCTCCGTCTTCTGCAGCGTGTATCATCAATGCCAGTACCATCACACCATCCCAGCAGCGTGTATCATCAATGCCAGTACCATCACTTACCATCCCAGCAGCGTGTATCATCAATGCCAACACCATCACACCATCCCAGCAGCGTGTATCATCAATGCCAGTACCATCACACACCATCCCAGCAGCGTGTATCATCAATGCCAACACCATCACACCATCCCAGCAGCGTGTATCATCAATGCCAGTACCATCACACACCATCCCAGCAGCGTGTATCATCAATGCCAGTACCATCACACCATCCCAGCAGCGTGTATCATCAATGCCAGTACCATCACACACCATCCCAGCAGCGTGTATCATCAATGCCAACACCATCACACCATCCCAGCAGCATGTATCATCAATGAAGAGGGAGTATATGGCGCCTGGAGTGTACAGTGCATGGAACATACGGAGCGTGGAGCATCTGAAGTCTGTAGCATATGCAGCAATCAATTGCGAATGGATCGTATGGTATCAGAAGTGTACATTAAACTCTTGCTCTAAGGAAATGTCTGTCTCTGAGATTCAGACACACACACACACACACACACACACACACACACACACACACACACACACACACACACACACACACACACACACACACATATATATATATATATATATATATATATATATATATATATATATATATATATATATATATATATATATTAATCAATAGTTCGTGGTGCCATAATGACTAGGACACATAACATGCAGTAATAACCATATAACTTAATACACACACAAAAAATCTCATATCAGATCAGAATTCCCTACGCAATATGCTCTCCCCCCTTCCCCCCCCCCATATACGGCTCTCGCATACATGGCATAATTCTGGGATACGAATGATTAGCGAGGCGTGTGGGGGCACCGCGGTTAACGAGGGCTGAAAATGCAAGAATATAAATAAACGTGAAATATGAGCTAGCGAAAACGTCACATGAAAACCAGTCAACAAACAAAAATGGTGTCGAGGATTACCAGGTTCACGCCACGGGGATCAATGCCGGCAAGTGCACCACCCACTGACTCTACACTGGGGAAAAATATAGCCTCTGAATTTTCGCCACTGAATACATGTATAAGTTGTCCTAAACCAAGGTAGACTGGGATTACTTGAAGTGCGATGCCCCAGGGGTTGTGGGGGCAGGGTCGTGCTGCACACATACCCGGTTGATATCACTTGTTTTATTATTGAAAATAGTGAGTGAGTGAGAGAGAGAGAGAGAGAGAGAGAGAGAGAGAGAGAGAGAGAGAGAGAGAGAGAGAGAGAGAGAGAGAGAGAGAGAGAGAGAGAGAGAGAGAGAGAGAGAGAGAGATATGAGGGTGGAAAGGCTTACAGAGGCACATAATCGGTTCAGGAACTAGACCTCCTTATTTCTTTTAACTAAGCAAGTGACTATCTTTTGAAGCTAGTTACACAATTATTAATATTATATATACATGTACATCTATATACAATTATTTACACAAATACATATACACATCGATAATCTTTTCATATCACAAGTGATTCAACAAGAGGCTCTCAACAGTCACTATACAAGGCACTTTACAGCTATAGTGGGTCACACAGTTACTAGTCTTGCTCCACACCCACCCAACTGGGCGGCAGCTTTACAGTCATGTGCATGCTGCACCTACAGTAAGCAAATTTTAGATACTTTGCTAGGATTCCTGGCAGTTCATCATTATGAATGAAGTACTTACACATTTCTTGGACTCCATTAGTGGTGTTATCTCTGAATTCTGGGATTTTTTTCACATTCCAGTATATAATGACGCAAAGTATGCGAATAGTTCTGCTGACAGAGTTTACATTTAGTCAAGTCTACATCAGCAAATGTTACACACTCCCAGAGGTACTTGTAGCCGAGCCTAAGCCTAGCAGAAGTAAAATTTAGAAGTCTGCTAACATTATTGCATGACCCATAGACGTGCGGTTCTTCCTGCATAATTAGATGATGATAGATGGAGCAACTGGTATGAATTTCACTTTGCCTCAAGTCTACGAAATTTTGTTGATGTTCCCGGAATATTACTGCCCTCAGGCTGCTCAAAGGCTATAACAAAGAAGAGAGCGGTTCACATTACAGAAAGGTCACTGTACTCCTGGTAGAGTAACCCCCTGCGTGCAAGGTCTTATCACATGGCGTGTTTTCATACACCTTAAAACTATCAACAAGTTATGGAGCTGTCGCCTCACCTGTCATCATGAACAATACAAAACTCACGCAGGATGCATCTCAGGAATTTTTTGTGGCTATACCTTTTATTTGCGTTGATTACAGGTCATATCAGAGAGTCAGTGTACCTCCCCAAGGTCGATTTCTCGTTCCCTCCATGAGTTCAAGTATGTTTATTGTGATAAGAAGGAAATACATCTCAAAGGGATAGAGTAGCTTAGGCTATTTCTACCCCCCCCCCCTTCCCTCCATGAGAGCTCTGGCTTACGTGGGCACATCACGAAGCAAGCATACTTATACATAGCACGAAACATAGCCCAGAAAATGCGTTATCCTGGGTCAACACATCGATTTGGCAATAGGGAGGTGCGCATTGGGTAATCTCCATTGGTTTCAGATATCTAAAAGCCATCATTTTCTTTCTTTACTCGAAAACTAATAATTTTGAGGCATTTTCACCTGATATATGATTAACAGCACATATACAACTGTGAACTAGGTGACAATATGTAATAACGGAGTTTTACTGCCGGAAATATTATCTCTGGGAAGTTTTTTCAGAGATTTTATACTGGCGGTTTTCTGACCAGCCGAGCCTGGCTGAGTAGTCCGCGGCAATAACAAACTATCCAAAAGTCTACTCTCCCAGTACCATAACTATAGATAGTCCAAACTCTTCTCTCAAAGTACGAGGATAGAAGGGGACTATCCCAAGGTTTTTATGTCCCAGTATGATAATAGCAGTTAACACAATGCCTTCACAGTATGATAATATCCCGAGGTATTTTCTACCTCTGTCCCAGTATAATAAAAGGAGATATCCCAAGGTAGCCCACGGTCTTTTAGCCAAGAATAACTCACAATACACAACATATACGAGTTAGAGAAAAAAAACTCCCCCTGAGAGCAGCGCTGAGATACTCATCAAGCGTAACACCCACCACGCTACAGAGACCAATGTATATAAGGCGTTTCGGAATATCTTTGTATAGCGGCACTGACTATAGGGCCCCTTGATGACAGCCTGAACAGCCAGGCTTATGTGGCATGCAGCTCGTGGGCTGGCTCTTGGCGCCACGGCTCGGTAAGTCAGGAACGGCTTGATGAAATGTGTGGAGCTTGACCTTGGAGCTTGAGGTCTGTTGGTCTAACGTTGAACTTGGAGCTTGAGGTCTGTTGGTCTAGCGTTGAACTTGGAGCTTGAGGTCTGTTGGTCTAGCGTTGAACTTGGAGCTTGAGGTCTGTTGGTCTAGCGTTGAACTTGGAGCTTGAGGTCTGTTGGTCTAGCGTTGAACTTGGAGCTTGAGGTCTGTTGGTCTAGCGTTGAACTTGGAGCTTGAGGTCTGTTGGTCTAGCGTTGAACTTGGAGCTTGAGGTCTGTTGGTCTAGCGTTGAACTTGGAGCTTGAGGTCTGTTGGTCTAGCGTTGAACTTAAGGTCTCTCAACTGCTGGAAAGTATTAATGGCCACCACAGTTTGGCACCTGGCACCTGGGTTTGATCCCAGGAGCCGGCGAGAAACAATGGGCAGAGTTTCTTTCACCCTATGCCCCTGTTACCTAGCAGTAAAATAGGTACCTGGGTGTTAGTCAGCTGTCATGGGCTGCTTCCTGGGGGTGGAGGCCTGGTCGAGGACCGGGCCGCGGGGACACTAAAAAGCCCCGAAATCAACTCAAGATAACCTCAAGATAACAGTACCATATACGACCAGCCACCAAGACAATTCTTTGACTCCAGTTGAGGTCTAAAGTAAACTCTTAGTATATATACACAACGTACATGCTCACTATATACACCAGGAAGCAGGGTATATACTTATTGGTGAATTCATCCATGCGAGGTGATTACGAACGGATACGTCGCATCGTACACAAGACGGTTCGCCAACGATTTTTAAACCCTTCCTAACCTTACCCAACCCAAACTAACCAAAATAAACCCAGTTCAGCCTAACACAGCCCAAACAAAGCTAATACTTCTTAACAATATACTAGTATGAAAAAACAGAAAAAGAGCTTTGTTGAACTGTCTTTAGACCTCTCACTCTTAACCAGCACATTTTTCAGGGTCTGAAAAGCCTTGTGTAATTTCAAGGTCAGCCTTTATTGGACTTATAATATGAGACATTTTACATTTCTTCCGAGTCTCCCGCTTTCGTAAAGAATATTTTAGGTGTGAACATTGGCCAGAATGTGAGAGTGAGGCTCAGGTAACGATTCTGATACATGTTGGTTGTGTTCTCTCCGGGGAATATAACCTGAGTCCTTTCAGTTATTCAAGTGGCTGAAGACGCTGGATGTTCTCTGTTCATTACCCAGATCAACATTGTGGCAATCCTTAAAGGAAGCCATTACGAAGACTCCAAGGAAGGAAGGTTCATCAAAGAGGCAAAAGATTGGCAATACTGACCAGTTTCAATGTATAATATTTTGACCATAAATCAATATTTTTAATTATCATCACATGTAACAATGGCCCTTGAGATATTGCAAGGAATTCGTAAGTGATAAAAAGTACAAAATACATTACGAAATGGGCAAATATCAGTTTTTTATTTTACAAAACTAAAAAAAAACGGAAAAATGCAGAAAATACGTTAAATATTTAAGTAAAATGAAGACAATAGGCTAAAAAAAAAATGAATAAAACAAAGACACGTCACAAAATTTAAGCAAAATGAAGACAACACGTTACAAAATTTAAGTGAAACAAATACACTACGTTACAAAATACAACACATCACCAGACATACACAGCAAATAAGCAAATTACAGGAAAGAGAGCGAAGCGTTAACTGCAGACACAACTTGCCTGGTTGTAAATCACTGGACGTCCCCCAAGTTCGCATAAAACTTGTAACATTTACAGATAATGATATTTTAATGATAATGGCAGCAATGTGGAGCGCCTGTCCTCTACAAAATAAAAAAATATATTGTCTCAGGAAATTAAATTAACAATCATTGTCATTTAATAAACGTTACGAGAATTCATCATTCAGAGATGGGAACTTTGACCTTTTGATTGCTTGTGGCGGTCTTGCTATCACACTGACTTGTACAGAAGTAGTTGGGGTAACCGGCGGTGCCCAGGTCTCTCTCTTCCAGTCTTCACCTCTCCCCTTTGTCTTTCTCTCATCCTACTATTCCTCTCCTCTCCCACCCTCTCTCCCTTTTCACTCCCCCCCCAACCCTTTTCTCCTTCTCATCTTCCCTGTATCCAGTATCCCACCTCTTCTTCCCGTACCCTCTCACCCCCTCTATTCTCTGTCCCACTCTCCACCCCCTCACCTTTTCCCTCTGCCCTCCTTCTTCCCTCTCTCTCTCACCCTCTCGACCTTTCTCCCCTCAACATCCACAGAGAGAAGGGAGGGTGTAATAACTAAGCATTCAGTAATGTAGTGCGGGAGATCATTCCGCAGTTCCTGCTCACAGAGTTTGCTCCTGGAGTGCTCAGGATTGGGAGATCCGTCACCTGTAGCCACCTGCCACAGGTGACACACATAACCCCCTCCCTATTTCAGACTTCGTAGGAGTCGCTGGGATTCGGAATAGGAGCCGATCCTTCCTAAATAGACGTGCATGTCGACCACACTTTCCATATGATCACACATCACGAAAGTTGCCTACAACCTTAAACAGATAGTCTACTGGATAGATATAGATACATAAAACGCGAGAGATAAAACTCAGCGCAAAATACGTGTGGGCATCAATTATTATTATTATTATCGGATATGATCAATTAGGTTGTTGTTACTGTGAATTACTTCTTCTCTAACAGTATTACTAATTTAGGCTACTAGAAAAGTGATAGTCTGAGCATGGTTCAACCCAACAAAACTGAGAACAAAAATATTATATTTTGTTCAAATGAACAGCAAAGTTTGTTATGGAATGTTCAATAACGACCACGGCTTCCCTTGTGTGCACACGCACTATGTATGCATACATTTATGCAGTTGTTGCTAAAGCCAAGAGTGTTATAAGCGACACGTTCAAATTTAGGCTATGAGTCAGAGTTAGGCATAAGCATAAAGTTCACTCTCCTGAAATTTTCTGAAATTTCTGTAAAAGAAAGAGTAGTTGTAGGCATTCATTATGATGTATTGTCCTTATAATCAATGACCTTCATTATCTCATACCCACTGCTGTCATCTCATACCCATACCTTAAACATAACTGAAGTTCCAAAGAGACAGAAAGAGAAAAGCTAGCTGGGTGACAGAGATTGGACGGAAAGGCTTTCATCTGGACGCTGCTATGACAGAAACACAGTCATTTGACAACAAGCAAATAAAAAACAATTACACTTTGGTGATAACTGCCCAGTAAACAAAATTATTAAGCTTGACGTCGAGTGGACGTCAGTGTATAAATTTGGCACAGATATCAGATCATTCATGCCGCCCCCCCCACCATCCCCCCCCTCTCTCTCTCTCTCTCTCTTTCTCTCTCTCTCTCTCTCTCTCTCTCTCTCTCTCTCTCTCTCTTTATTTCTTTCCTCACACCACACTGACAGGGTTTGATTGTTTATTGTGCACCCCATACCCATCCTGTGAGCAGTAGCGCAAAAAAGCATTACAGAGGGCACAAAAAGGTCTTTATCAGATCTTATCTTAGATTATTACATAAACAATTTCAGCTATCCTTCACACCTTATAGTTACAATGTCAGCTACTTACAGAGAAAGTGCTATTTCAAGAGCTACTAGCCTCTCACGTTACCGGGCGGGCTCATCATGGCCTGCTGTGTCAGCTGGAACATAATCTACAGGAGAGACTCACCAATGGAGGTACCCACCGTGTCTTCAGCCGCGTGTCAGCGAGTACTGACTAACAGCTGCGGTTCTTCAGCAGTTTTCTTTCGAAGTGATTAGGGTAAAAGTGCAGATATTTGCACGTGTGTCACACGCAGCTGCTGGACGCGAAGTGGGCGACAATACAAATGCTTGTTGGAAATTACATTAAGAGCATTCTTTTTTGTTAAGTTGCAATATTGCTAAGCTGAATCAATTATTAGATTGCTATATTAACATATTGCTAAACAGAGTAAATAGCTAAGGCTTGACGATAGCATTCAGATTACAACATGGTAACAACTGGAGACATTCTTACAAATAATTTTTCCAATAAAAGTTTAAAATAATGAATGAAAAGAGTTCCAGAATACAAAGAATAAAGTCCTGTCATACTATCTCCTTGTCTAAAAATAAAACTCTATATAAAATGAAATACAATGACCACTCAGACGGCCAGTTTACAACACCACTGAGGGATTAAGAATACGGTTCAAGGGGTCAGATTCACGAAAGCACTTACGAACATGTACACCTTTCCTCAATCTTTGTCGACTTTGGTTACATTTATTAAACAATTTACAAGCATGAAAACTTGCCAATCAACTGTTGTTATTGTTATAAAAAGCCTCCAGGTGCTTCGGTGATCATTACCTGTTTAATAATTGGAAACAAAGCCGCCAAAGATTGAGAAAAGATGTACAAGTTCGTAAGTGCTTTCGTGAATCTGGCCCAAGGTCTGTATCTCACGAGGGAGTCGATGCCTTTGTTGAACAGGCAAATACCTGCTTGATGGAGTTCTTGGAGTTCTTCTACTCCCCAAGCCCGGCCTGAGGCCAGGCTTGACAGTTTTTCTTCACAGTTGTTCTCAAATGTTCACAGTATTTGTATGTTGCTGCGAGTCTGATGGCAATATCAATCATACAAACCAGATAGAAATCCCAATTCCGTGATGTATCAATGAGAATGTTTTGGAGCGATACATTGGGATTGAACTCACGTCTGTGGCCTCTCCATTAAAGAATTCTTCTCAATCTTACAAGCCAAATACGTCTCATCAACACATGAAGATTAACGGGGCTTGAAAAATACGAGAAAACAAATAATTATGAGCACGGCCAACTTTACCAGCTTAAACGTTGACAGCGGAATCAAGTGCAAAAAAAAGAAAAGAGTAAAAAACAGTAAGTGCGCTCAAGTGAATGTGTAAGTGTCGCGTTCTTTTTTTTTATTTCCCAAAACGCTGAAGCTGTAAATGTGAAACAGATAAATAGTATTCCCAACTCCGAGTACTGACCATCGACTAGTAAAAAGACATAATTCCACCGCTGGTGACAGTCTTCAGCAAACCGTAACTTTTAAACGCAAGAAAAATACATTTTGAGATTCAGAGTCGCATGACTCGACTTCTTCAACTTACACACAATACAATATTAAACTTGTCGTGCTCTGGTGAGTGACTTTACGTGCTCAAGGAACACGAGTTATTCTTGAGGACACACGCGGGCGTCGCACCGCATGCTGTCACACGCACGTGACGCAAGCACGTGCACACACACACACACACACACACACACACACACACACACACACACACACGCACACACACACACACACACACACACACACACACACACACACACACACACACACACACATACACACACACACATTGACACATTGACGCTTGGTTTAATCCAAGCAAATGTAATGTAATGAAGATAGGGGTAGGAAGCAGGAGACCAGATACAAGGTATCACTTGGGAGATGAAATACTTCAAGAGTCCGAGAGAGAGAAAGACCTGGGGGTTGATATCGCGCCAGACCTGTCCCCTGAAGCTCATATCAAGAGGATAACAGCAGCAGCATATGCCAGGTTGGCTAACATAAGAACGGCATTTAGAAACTTGTGTAAGGAATCTTTCAGAACATTATATACCACATATGTCAGACCAATCCTGGAGTATGCGGCACCAGCATGGAGTCCATATCTAGTCAAGCATAAGACTAAAATGGAAAAGGTTCAAAGGTTTGCCACCAGACTAGTACCCGAGCTGAGAGGTATGAGCTACGAGGAGAGACTATGGGAATTAAACCTCACTTCGTTGGAAGACAGAAGAGTTAGGGGGGACATGATCACCACATTAAAGATCCTCAAGGGAATCGACAGGGTTGATAAAGACAGGCTGTTTAACACAAGGGGCACACGCACTAGGGGACACAGGTGGAAACTGAGTGCCCAAATGAGCCACAGAGATATTAGAAAGAACTTTTTTAGTGTCAGAGTGGTTGACAAATGGAATGCATTAGGAAGTGATATGGTGGAGGCTGACTCCATACACACTTTCAAGTGTAGATATGATAGAGCCCAATAGGCTCAGGAACCTGTACACCTGTTGATTGACAGTTGAGAGGCGGGACCAAAGAGCCAGAGCTCAACCCCCGCAAGCACAACTAGGTGAGTACACACACACACACACACACACACACACACACACACACACACACACACACACACACACACAAACTCCCAGGTACCTATTTACTGCTAGGTAACAGAGGCTTCAGGGTGAAGGAAACTTTGCCCATTTGTTTCTTTTACCCTGATGCCCCTGTTACCTAGCAGTTTATAGGCACCTGGGAGTTAGCCAGCTGTTACGGGCTGCTTCCTGAGTGTGTGTGTGGGGGGGGGGGGGGAAATAGTAGCAACAGTTGATTGAGAGTTGAGAGGCAGGCCGAAAGAGCAAAACTCAACCCCGCAAGCACAACTAGGTGAATACACACACATATATATATACACGCACGCATGCACGCACGCACACAGATGGACTATTTAACACGGATGGCACACGCACAAGGAGACACAGGTGGAAGCTGAGTTCCCAAATGAGTCACAGAGACATTAGAAAGAACGTTTTCAGTGCCAGAGTAGTTAGTAAATGGAATGCACTAGGAAGTGATATGGTGGAGGCTGACTCCATACATAGTTTCAAATGTAGATATGATAGAGCCCAGTAGGCTCAGGAACCTGTACATTAGTTGATTGACAGTTAAGGGGCGGGACCAAAGAGCCAGAGCTTAATCCCCACAAGCACAAATAGGTGAGTTCAAATAGGTGAGTACACACACACACACCAGTATAAGAAAGCCCAACCCCTTTTAAGAAAAAGGAGAGGCCAGTATACATAAAATTATAAAGAAATTTGTGAAGAGCTCAATGCCAGCTTCCATGGAGTGCTCACTCCTGAGCCTGAACAGCTGGAGTGCTCACTCCTGAGCCTGAACAGCTCCCAGAGCTAGATGAGGAAGCAACACCTGGCGAGAAACTACTAAATATTGAGGTATGTGCAGAGGAAGTAAGAATATAGCTAGCATCACTGGATATAACTAAAGTAACACTGAATGTAACTAAATTGGCATCATCTCTGCCGATAATGATAGCTAAGGGAGATGAGTCGCTGTATCATGGGTATAGTGAGTCATTTTTTTTTTGCAGAGATATTCCTGGGCGGACCCTAAGCCTCTGGCTGGCCCACTAAGTCTTACTCATTTCCGAATTACTCAAGCGGTGGATGAGTATGACTCGTATGTTGGCTTCAGTAAATTATGTTCAAAGAGTTTAACAACTTCTGCGTTGTTAAATCTCAGATGAGACTTATTTGCTTTGTGAACCGTGTTGGATAACGTCCCAGTGGTCTCTCGGGCATTTCTCCACAGTGCTGACATTCCCCTCTTCATCTGGAACCTGTAAGCCAGGTTCCCAAACACATGAACCTGTAAGCCAGGTACCCAAACACATGAACCTGTAAGCCAGGTTCCCAAACACATGAACCTGTAAGCCAGGTTCCCAAACACATGAACCTGTAAGCCAGGTTCCCAAACACATGAACCTGTAAGCCAGGTACCCAAACACATGAACCTGTAAGCCAGGTACCCAAACACATGAACCTGTAAGCCAGGTACCCAAACACATGAACCTGTAAGCCAGGTTCCCAAACACATGAACCTGTAAGCCAGGTACCCAAACACATGAACCTGTAAGCCAGGTTCCCAAACACATGAACCTGTAAGCCAGGTTCCCAAACACATGAACCTGTAAGCCAGGTTCCCAAACACATGAACCTGTAAGCCAGGTACCCAAACACATGAACCTGTAAGCCAGGTACCCAAACACATGAACCTGTAAGCCAGGTACCCAAACACATGAACCTGTAAGCCAGGTTCCCAAACACATGAACCTGTAAGCCAGGTACCCAAACACATGAACCTGTAAGCCAGGTTCCCAAACACATGAACCTGTAAGCCAGGTTCCCAAACACATGAACCTGTAAGCCAGGTTCCCAAACACATGAACCTGTAAGCCAGGTACCCAAACACATGAACCTGTAAGCCAGGTACCCAAACACATGAACCTGTAAGCCAGGTACCCAAACACATGAACCTGTAAGCCAGGTTCCCAAACACATGAACCTGTAAGCCAGGTACCCAAACACATGAATATCCAAACCAGTTGCGATGTAAGTGCACTTCTGTTTTCCTATTGTACCTTTCATCAAAAATTTGTGGTTCAGAGTTTATTGAATTCCAACCCGCAGATCCTGATGTTGCAGTTGCTAGGTTATATCTTGAGGTTATCTTGAGATGATTTCGGGGCTTTAGTGTCCCCGCGGCCCGGTCCTCGACCAGGCCTCCACCCCCAGGAAGCAGCCCGTGACAGCTGACTAACACCCAGGTACCTATTTTACTGCTAGGTAACAGGGGCATAGGGTGAAAGAAACTCTGCCCATTGTTTCTCGCCGGCGCCTGGGATCGAACCCAGGACCACAGGATCACAAGTCCAGCGTGCTGTCCGCTCGGCCGACCGGCTCCCCAACTATGGTCACATACTACTGCTGCCATACTGCTACACTATGGTCACTTGAGGTTATCTTGAGGTTATCTTGAGGTTATCTATCACTGTGCATCTTGTGCACATATTGAGTCATGGTAACATGGTTAGTGAATACGAAGTAGCATGAAGACGAACGAAAGATACACAAAATTAGACATAAAGGACATCAAATGAGAATGAGATTAGACAAAGCAGATAACAAGGGGGGAAATATATTTAAGATTGCAACTAGAAATAGAGTAAATATAAGCAGAAGCCAGACAGAAAGAGGGGGACGCGAACATTATTAAATTGCAAAGAAAGGAATTACTTGAAAATTTACAGTGAAAGGGGGAACTCCGAAGCGAGGTCAGGAGATTACGAACAGATAAAGAGGGAGACAAGAATAAAAGTGAATAAAATCAGGAACAAGAGGCAATTAAACAATACATTCAACAGAACAAGTAGTAGATGGAAATTAAATAAAAGAAGTGAACCCTGAATAAGCTTTTAATATGAACAATTACACAAATATCAGAAAAATAGTGGGAAGAAATAGAGGGAAAAACTGGAGAAACTGCAACAGAAAACGTAATGTATATTTCTGCTTTTAGACATATAGAAAGCAGCAAAAGTCATACCATTTTCTGAAGAGAGAAAAAGAGGCGTTGAATTACTATAAATGAGTATCCCCTCAGAGTCACCCTCTATAGAAAATATCCGACCCAATAATAGAGAAACCTTGAGAGAAATCAGAATTTTATATATGAGAAATAACATTAGTTCCGGGAAGGAAAATCGTACCTATAAAGCCTAATTGAGTTCAATATGTAAACAGGAGAGAGGTAGGCCTGGGTGGTCTTCATCTTCCATGGTTGCCAGATAGCCTGCTTCGCTGTCCCACATAAAATACAATCCGGTATATCAGGAACAGTACTACTCTGGCCTCGAAACTATCTGATAGGAAGCAAAAGCAGATCTGAAAGCTTCAAAATGTACAGAATTTGACGAGGTAAATTAGTTAGCTCGTCCCCTGGGGGTTCCCCAGGGGTTCCCCTAGGTCCCCTGAGGATCCTAGAGCTAACAAGGCCTGGGGGGGGGGATAATGGCAGAACATTCACGTTATCACATTCCGTTATCATTCCTTTCTGTTTTAATTTCCTATATACACACCTTTATTCCAAATGATGCATTTAATGACTACAATTATTATTTAATTACATTTAAAATAAACAAAGGGCTGAAACGACGTCTAGAAAATTCAAAAGACCGGAAACAGTTATTACAGAACTGTTCCTTTGCCACCTTAAGTGGCTCGTTTACAGAGGGCGGGCCGGAGGGTGTTTGTGTGTGTGGGGGGGGGGGGGGTTGAAGGGGAAAGGAGGGGGGGGGGGTTGTGTAGAAGGGGGGGGGGTTGTTCAGTGGGGTCTATGGTAGGCAAGTGGGGGGGGGGGGGTGTAACACTGTAAAAGGTGTTTGGTTTAGTTGTATTTAAAATACATAGAGATACATGAGTCACAGACAGGGATTTGAGAAGGCGCCAGTTTGTCGGCCGGAAAGTCACACCTCTAAGAGTTAATGACCTGAAGTGACCTGAGGTCAGATCATGCGAATTTCACCTTGCTTCTGCTAATCTTATAATTGGAGCCTGGTAGCCTTCAAACATGCCGACGTTTAAGGAGTGGCTTGGTAGAGTGCCTGAGGCTATCTACTTGTGGGCGGAGTTAGTTATTAGGTTCCCCAATATATACTCGGAGAGTGATCGATTCGGGAGCATTAACGGAGAAGAACAGCAGCCAGGAGAGCAGAGAAGACGGCCTAGCAGGGAGGCTGTCGGCCGGCAGGGCGGGACAGTCTCTGTCAACTACAGACCCCCCCCCCCCCTCTATCCAGCTATAGGCAGACACTTGGTGAGTTGAGCAGTAAGGTGACTTTGTCGTGTTTACATATGTTGTGTGATGATCAGGGGCAGTCAAGTTGTAGGGTTCTCAAATTCTTGGATGATGACTCACTTTGAATATTAATCTTGAACATTTTAATTGAATTGCTAAATTATGATACATATCACGTGAAATATAATTATGATTTAAATTGGCTTTAACTGTGTTCCCTAGAGTTTTGAGTTGAGGTGAGAAAGCCTCTGTGGTTACTGGTTCATGATATTAATGAGTACATGTTTGGAGTTGGTACATGGTAATAACATCTTTTGAGAATATTTTGATACAGACAAGTTCCATTCCTTGTCTTGTATGTAATGGTCTAGAATGGATGGTGGCAGCATTTCGTCTTCTACTATCTACTCTTCTACTTCTACTATCTACTCTTCTACTTCTACCTATCTATTCCTCTCCCTCCATCCCTCTCCGAACTTTCCCTTTCAGCTAATGACCCTCCTCGCTCCTCCCACCTCTCTACCTCTCTCACCCCCAAACCCTCACTAATTACTTCACTATTCATTTCTTTCCTTTCGTTTTCTCTTATACGTTTGTGGCAGTGAAATGTATTCTAGAGTTCTCTCTAGAGTTTCGGGTAGCGGATCAAGTTACGGCGCCTTGTAGTCTTAGCACCTAGGTAGTCAAATACCTAGGTTACAAGGTGCTGAACGAGAGAGGTTGCCTTAGGAACTCTGGAGGTGCTCTAGAATAGTTAGCTAACTGGGGACGGGATAACGAACTAGAGAGAGCTGTTTCCCCCGGCCTCGTTAGTTAACTGGGGGGTGGAATAATGGACAAGATAGAGCTATTTCCCCCCACCCCCCGTTACAGGGGCATTGGGAAAGGGGGTAGTAGGGGAGGGGGAGATAGATAAGGAGAGGGAGTTTCTGGGGAGGAGGAAGTGGTAGTAAGGGAGAGGGGGAAGTGAGAGAAGAGGGGACGGTAGAAGTGAGAGAAGAGGGGGACGGTAGAAGTGAGAGAAGAGGGGGACGGTAGAAGTGAGAGAAGAGGGGGACGGTAGAAGTGAGAGAAGAGGGGGACTGTAGGGAGAGGTATATTTTAGGGGGGGGGGCAGGTGCAGTGGGGCTACCTTTACGGGGGAAAATTGTTTGTTTACATAATTAAAAATAATATTACGTAAAATGTTTAACAAATAAAATGTTAAATCATAATGTGACTTTCTGTGATTTAGCGAAGTGGAACACACACTGGACCGTGGGCAATTGTACCCCAGTTGTTAGGGCTCCGTCTCCTGCCTCTTGCGGCTCTCAACTTGAAAAGACTAAATCTTTTCCAATCACATTTCTACTCTCGCTAAGTTAATTAGTTTTCTCAAGTTAAGTTTGAACGCTGGCAAATGTTTGCTTTCCTTTCCTCTAGCCCGACCAATCCCAGAGTAACTGACCGCTTGACGGTAAAGACAATCCCAGAGTAACTGATCACTTGACGGTAAAGACAATCCCAGAGTAACTGACCGCTTGACGGTAAAGACAATCCCAGAGTAACTGATCACTTGACGGTAAAGACAATCCCAGAGTAACTGATCGCTTGACGGTAAAGACAATCCCAGAGTAACTGACCGCTTGACGGTAAAGACAATCCCAGAGTAACTGATCGCTTGACGGTAAAGACAATCCCAGAGTAACTGATCACTTGACGGTAAAGACAATCCCAGAGTAACTGATCGCTTGACGGTAAAGACAATCCCAGAGTAACTGATCGCTTGACGGTAAAGACAATCCCAGAGTAACTGATCACTTGACGGTAAAGACAATCCCAGAGTAACTGACCGCTTGACGGTAAAGACAATCCCAGAGTAACTGATCGCTTGACGGTAAAGACAATCCCAGAGTAACTGATCACTTGACGGTAAAGACAATCCAAGAGTGTCTCTGGGGACTGCAGGACATTACCAGATGACCAAGACAATCGCCCAGAGACAGTCTGAGAAATGGATACCAGACTTTAACCCTGACAAATGCAAGGTTATGAGGATAGGAGATGGAGCAAGAAGGCCTCAAATACAGTAGAGGATGAAGGGCACACAACTTCCAACTTCTGAAAAAGAGAAAGTTGGACATAACTGGAGAACTAACACCAGAGACACACATTGAGTAACGAGGGCAACATACGCCATACTGGCGTATGATTATAGCATATCATTATAGCTATAATCATAGCATGATTATAGCACCTTCAGCAAGACGTCTGGTTATCCTTCAGCAACTTAGACTAAGAACCCTTACGAGCGTTGTATACATCCATTGTCAAACCTGTTACTGAGTGTGCTGCTTGCATGGAACCTCTACCCAAGGAAGCACACACAACCAAACATGAAAAGGTGCACACAATACGCAACAAGGCTACTTCCTGAGCTAATGGAACTGAGCAAAGACGAATGAAGGAAATTTGGGAATGCAGGTTCAAACCATATATATATATATATATATATATATATATATATATATATATATATATATATATATATATATATATATATATATATATGTCGTACCTAGTAGCCAGAACGCACTTCTCAGCCTACTATGCAAGGCCCGATTTGCCTAATAAGCCAAGTTTTCCTGAATTAATATATTTTCTCAAATTTTTTTCTTATGAAATGATAAAGCTACCCATTTCATTATGTATGAGGGCAATTTTTTTTATTTGAGTTAAAATTAACGTAGATATATGACCGAACCTAACCAACCTTACCTAACCTAACCTAACCTATCTTTATAGGTTAGGTTAGGTTAGGTAGCAGAAAAAGTTAGGTTAGGTTAGGTTAGGTAGGTTAGGTAGTCGAAAAAACATTAATTCATGAAAACTTGGCTTATTAGGCAAATCGGGCCTTGCATAGTAGGCTGAGAAGTGCATTCTGGCTACTAGGTACGACATATATATATATATATATATATATATATATATATATATATATATATATATATATATATATATATATATATATATATATATATACATATATATATATATATATATATATATATATATATATATATATATATATATATATATATATATATTGTAAACACATATAGACAAAGCGACTACTAAAATGAAGCCAATTACAGTATATAAATTTTAAAATAATGTTTTAATCAATTAACAGTGGACCATCACCATGATTACAGTTCTTTGTGTTGCATAAAAAACTGACAACTTTCATGTGTAACCTTGTGATGAAAATGAATAATGAATAACTCCATCAAAGGACCCGGCACTCGGAAGCAATCTCAAACTTTTCACCATCGAATTTCTGTTAATAAGATAAAATATTTAAATGAATGTGTTACATGATAAAACTGTCCCTAACTTTTTAGTAAACTCTCTCTCTCAGAAACCTTTTGGGCACTTTTTTTTTTAATATGCCTCTCTTCATTTATTGTGTAATTTGTATCTACATTTATTAGTTATAACGAAGTGCAAAAATTATAATTAATATTTCAGGTGTAGCACAGAAGTCGACCCCTAGAGACACTACACAACCACACCTCTGTGTACCCTGGGAGACACAGGAGGACGACACTATACACAGCCACACCTCTGTGTATCCTGGCAGACACAGGAGGACGACACTATACACAGCTTCACATCTGTGTTTACAGAAATACTAAAAATATGTGAAAACAGCTCAATGTTTTTTTATTTTCCCAAATTGAAGATGGACTAGTTTCCTTCTACTAATTATGCACAAAGTTTGCAGATGAAATTGTTAGAAAATGGCCATATTCTCTATTTACTTTTAAATAAAGATTATGATTTAGTAAAGAAAACCACAAATGGGTGAAGAAAGCGAGCGATCTGACGCCAATGGATATATATACACACACACATATATATATATATATATATATATATATATATATATATATATATATATATATATATATATATATATATATATATGTATCTAATATACGAAAGTACTTAAGGAAATTCCTGTTTCATTTTCCTCCGTGGTCTGACATTGTCATATATATATATATATATATATATATATATATATATATATATATATATATATATATATATATATGTATATATATATATATATATATATATATATATATATATATATATATATATATATATATATATATAAATATATATATTCAGAGAGGTGTACCCCGCTTCTCGGTGTGGTTATCTTGAGATGATTTCGAGGCTTAGTGTCTCCGCGGCCCGGTCCTCGACCAGGCCTCCACCCCCAGGAAGCAGCCCGTAGCAGCTGTCTAACTCCCAGGTACCTATTTACACTGGTAATCAACCAGTGTATATACACTGGTTGATTACCTTAGTCTTAGAATATATATAAGACTAAAGTACACTTGCTGGTCGGTCGGGAGGCAAATGTGGAGGTGTTAATAACCCTGCAGAGGTTGATAGGCCTCATAAACCCAACACCAAACAAAATCACGTAAGTTTATAAAACAATCAGAGGTACTACAATCTTGATGTATGCAAACTATTTACATATTTACCAGTTAATTGTGCTTTGAGTTGGCCAAATATTTATGAGTAATATGAGTAGAGAGCGTCTCTATAACGGGGCTGAAAACTAATAACTCAAGCCACACGTATGAGGTGACCGAAAGTGGCGAAGTTTCGGACCGTACTGGACCATAATCAAGTCGTGCCTCTTACGACCGAACAGTTGCTGTAAGGGTCCCGGATGGACCGAAACGTCGTCACTATCACACCAAATGTTTGTATATGGTGATGTAAATATCACGCAAATAGTGCAACTAAGTAAAGGTATAATATCCGCCTTCGCAGCTCTACAGGTCTGGGACTCTCAAGATGTTCAGGGGGTCAGAGGTCCGTGAATCCTAAGATTACCGTCCACGTCTTCAGTGTACGATATCCAGCACTGGTGAGGAATGACAATCAGTACTGTGGATACTCCCCCCCCCCCTCCCTCTCTTCTTATGGTATCTTCTTATGGAGAGAGGATATCCCCCCCTCCCTTATCCTCTCTCGTTAATTGATGACTCACAGACTCAGTTAAGTAGGAACAACCAATTTAGACTGGCACATAAATCATTCACTCACACCACTTGCTCAACCATTCACTCACGCCACTTGCTCAACCATGCACTCACGCCACAGCTTGCTCAGCCGTACATTCACATAGCATCCTCTGTCAAAATTATACACTTATCGACACTTACTGATTAGTACCAACCACTCTTACTGGACTCCAAAGGCCAAGGCACACCGTAGTCAGGTCTTGGCTATCAATCTCTTGACTGTGGTATCCCTGCCTACCCGGCTGATGGACCTCTAAATTAGACTAGTGACAGGATAAATTGACCTTCACACGGGGGACACGCCTTCCAAGCCTCCCTGGGAATGGGAGTCTCTCACAACGTGAGGACTCCTCGGACGGGCTCACCATAGCCCGTGCTACTTGGAACTTGTTCCAGGTAGCGAATCCTGAACAACATCATCGGGCAGCCGGCGAGGGGACACAACGAGGCAGAGTTCAACGTGCTAGAATAATGAAAGCATTACTGACTACAGTCAAGCTGGGGGCTAGCAGCTCAGACTTGGTTGTGTGAAGTCAGTGGAAAGCTGGTTGCTTACGTCGCTCCATGCAACCAGTTCTCGCACTTTCGTATAGTCAATATTGACTTATTAAATACGTGCATATGTGACATACTAATTTATTGTTAATATTTTAATTTACCTTGAAAAGCTTCATAGAAAACACCGGTGTTCTCTATGAAGCTTTTCAAGGTAAACTAAAATATTCACAATAAATTAGTATGTCACATATGCACTTATTTAATAAGTCAATATTGACTGTAAGAAAGTGCGAGAACGGGTTTCTCCATGAGTACTTGTTGCCACGCTTGCTTCCAGGTTCCCTCTCTAGAGGAAGTCAATGAGCAATGCATAACAATAAGTGTCAAATTTCTTGGCAAACAATTTTGAATGTGTCGGAGTGAAATACTTTTGTCTTTAACTGAGATGAAAACATTATGGCAACTCTTACCAATATAAATATTTAAGAGCAATTCTGTATAAATGTTTTAAAATAGTTTGGATAAACAGTTGCCTTTAACACAGAGACTCACAACAATCCTTTCATTAAAAAAGCCACGTTTGTATTCAGTAATATGCTGATACTAGACTTCCATTGTGCAACTTTTGTGCAACCTTATAAATGATATAAATCATAATTTCAGGAACTCTGCTTTGTTTCAGTACACAATTTATTTTTTTTTCCAAAATATAGCTGAACCTCCATGACTCATCCTCGCTAAAAGCAAATCAAATTAACCCGTCGTGATCTTCCACTTGAATTACGTAAATAAGTTTCCCCTCCAGCGCCCGCGGTGAGGGAGACCTCACAATAATACACAACATATTTTCTCAGACGCTAGAGATTCGTCAATATTTACAACGGTACATTAACAAGATCAAGACCTGAGGGGGTTAGGTTCGGAGGGGGCTGGTAGAGCACGAGAAGTGAGGTCTGGAGAGTACAAGCAGCCCATTGTGTGCTAGACTGGGCCCCTCTCTGGCTCACCAAGCACACTGTTGCCCACACCACGCACACGGGCCACCAGAGGCACCCTAGGGGCCCACCACAGCCGTCCTCACCACTCGAATGCACAAATAAGCACCATTTTCATAACAATTTTGCTTTACACATTTTTATCGGGCGCTGATCAATGTATAAAGTAAAAGACACGTGATAAATTATTGTTTAAAGTTGATCAAGAACTGACTTAGTAACCTTAACCTATTCTCAATATGTCTTATTAGTTAATACTGCCTAACGTAAGCCACATAATACTGTTTTATGTAGCAACTCAGGCATCTCTTTATATAAGTTATGTTAATTAAGCTTTTCCGGCTGTCTGGTGGAGTCATTGCCATCCCTAAACCATCCAATGGTAACACTTAGACTTGCTCTACCATACACTTACACCACTTGCTGTACCATGCACTCATACCACTTGCTGTACCATACACTTACACCACTTGCTCTATCATACACTCACACCACTTGCTGTACCATACACTCACTCCACTGGGTGTACCATACACTCACACCACTTGCTGTACCATACACTCACACCACTTGCTGTACCATACACTCACTCCACTGGGTGTACCATACACTCACACCACTTGCTCTACCATACACTCACACCACTTACTCTACCATACACTCACACCACTTACTCTAGCTGATAGAGTCAGTGAGGACGCTGCTGCTCTACTCTCATGACCTTTCCACTTCCAATCTTAAAAAGTGAACTGAATCCCACCTTCCAGAGGATTGTAAAATTGTAAATCATTCGCAATAAAACACGAAGACCAATCTCGTATAAACGTGACACAGAAACCTCCTATGATTCTCATGAAACTTCGAAACCGGGTTTTGCTCTTTAGAAACCTGGTGAAACATTGAGCATTAGAACCACTCAAGAAGCGCAGTGTTTTCACACTATAAAATACATTCAAAACTTCGTTGTTAGGGCCAGGAAAGTTCCGGTGTTGTGGGGTTCTCGCTACAACACGTCCTGTCGGCGCAGATATTTCAAACCTTTCTTCCGCGAGAGAAATTTAAAAGATTATATTATTTAACAGCCATCATACTTCATGCACATTTCCTTAACAGTATGACGTCAAACCCGTAAATCTGTAGAAAATGTGTGGCCGTTAGACACACCTGGGAGATATATCTGCCTGTGTTGTAAACTCCCGCCCACAGAGGAATGGTGAGTATAACTGTGGGATATGTTATTCTTGGTTTACCGGGGCCAGGTAAACCCCGTGATATATTTTAGTATATTTATGTCGAACAGAGCACTAAGAAAAAAGTATATATATATATATATATATATATATATATATATATATATATATATATATATATATATTATATATATTATATATATATATATATATATATACTTTATATATATATATATGATCGTCTTGACGATCATTGGTGTGGTGGTCACCAATATATATATATATATATATATATATATATATATATATATATATATATATATATATATATATATATATATATATATATATATATATATATATATATATATATTTTGCCGGTTTTCTTGCTCTTGAAGCAGATTATGAACGCTGTCTTCTGGTCGGTGATGACATGGGTCACGTTTCTACCAATAGTGCCTTTCACTCTCCATCTCATAAGTGAAACTTAGCCCAGAACTTCCTTCGAATGCATCTCTGATCCGCAGCAAGCGCTCAATATCAGGCCCCGGCAAGAATACGTCATCAGCGTACCTACAATGGACGTCAGGTTTTAGTGCCATGTAAACAAGAGCATACTGCTCAATTGTTCCTACGTAAAAAAAATCGCAAAAAGGACACTAAAGGCGACGCCATCTACTGCTTTGTACACGAGACCATCAGGGCCCAGGAAGGGTACCTCTTTAGTACATACTTCCTGTAGTTTTCTAAGTATTCATTCTGGGACGTCAAGAGACTTGCCCGGACCCAGAGATGGCTTCCTAAATCTCGCCGGAATTTAACTTCACAGATAACTAAATCACTCTCCTAAATCAGGGAATAAACAGGAGTGGGAGATCCTGGTAGACGACACATTCGACCAAGAGACACAAAGAGCGGTCACCGCTAAGGATACTTCGCAAGCAGAACTTGTGGCGGGAGGAGGAAAGAACGAGTACTCGGAGGCGCCAGGAGAGTCCAGCCTTCACGTAGTGTGGATAAATCATGAGATGTCAGCCGGACTGAGACGAGAGATTCCCGAACACGTTAGCAGAGCCGCTTCCGTCACCCGGTGAATCCTTAAGTTGAGCACACACCGTGATCTAATGGCTTGGGCAGACATGGCATTTACTCTCTCTGAGAAGTTTATCCTTTTATCAATTCTGAAAGATAGCTTGGCAACCCGAAAACTGTGGTCTAATTGTTTGGCATTTCAGAGAAATGCTGCATCGCGATTTGCCAATAATTATCTCCTTTATGAATAAAGGAGAGAAGGAATTATCAGGGGAAAGCGCCAAGCCTTTACGACTATGTAGCACTGGGAAGGGGTCAGGATAAGGATTGGGGATGGGACGGGGGGAAGGGGGAGGGGGGGGGACGGGGGAAGGAATTGTGCCCAAACCACTTAGACGGTCGGGGATTGAACGCCGACCTGCATGACACTCTACCGTCCAGCTCAAGTGATTGGAAATAAAGGAAATGATTTTGTCTTATTCAAATATGATATCACCGTTGTAGGGGTGCGAACATGAATAAAAAAAATTCTAGTGGTGTGGGATACAGAAGAGGTTGGGGACCCCGGCACCAGAGCCACTAAACATCTTGAAGACACGGTCGAGGGATCAAGTTATCATCGTCAATATCTAGGAAGCTTTGGCGACAGAAGAATATAAGAATTAAGGAAATTGCAAAATGCCTACTGGCCCATACGAGGCAGCTCATGTCCACTCAAACTCATTCCTATGTAGGTCCACGACCGAAATAATCCAATGATGTAATGTCTATTATGTTACCAGGTAATTTGTTCCACATTAACATCCCTGTTTATTTATTTTATATTGTTGTTTATTTTGTTTATCTTATCAACAACCCTGTTTCCAAACGAATATTAACCCAGGTTTTTTTCTGAAGATAAGGAAGAAACTATCAGGGAAAAGCGCCAAACGATTACGACTATATAGCATTGGGAAGGGGGTCAGGATTTGGGATGGGACGGGGGAAGGAATGGCGCCTAGCCACTTGTCGGGAATTGAACGCCGACCTGCAGGAAGCGTGACCGTCGCTCTACTGTCCAGCCCAAGTGATTGGGCAAACTTATCCAATTTATATCCACTGTTTGGTGTCTTATTCCCTTTGTTAGCAGCTACTTTTCATAGTACCTTGCAATTTGCACGTTGGGGGACCGTAACGATGGTGACCCACGGGATGTAGAGCCAAGTAGCACCACCTCGTTCCGCACCAACACGCGCGCGAGGGCGCATGCCCCCACGAACCCCCAGAATCCCTGGCAACACTCCTGCAGTTCGAAAAGAATGTCTTCCAATATCAAACTTTTTATTACTCAAAGTACCCAACAAGTTTAATTCCGGACCGTTCATTCCTTTTCTAATATTTATTTATTTCGTTAGAGAGCTCATCCCGCTTCCCGTCGCCTGCGTCTTCGTAGTATGCAGGCCATGAGTCACAATAACGGGGCTGAAGTGTGTTGACCAGACCACACACTAGAAAGTGAAGGGACGACGACGTTTCGGTCCGTCCTGGACCATTCTCAAGTCGATTGTGTTCCCACAATTGACTTAGAATTGAATTAGAAACTGCTGTCCCAGTTGCAAGCAAACCTGGATCTGGGATTTTAATCACAGAGAACTTTAACAACATTGATCAGAGAGCCTCACTAGGGCATATATATATATATATATATATATATATATATATATATATATATATATATATATATATATATATATATATATATATATATATATATATATATATATATGGAGAGCTAATAAGCCCAGAATAATGATGGGGGTTATCTTGAGATCTTGAGATGATTTCGGGGCTTTAGCGTCCCCGCGGCCCGGTCCTCGACCAGGCCTCCTTTTTGTTACACCCCCCCCCCCGGGAAGCAGCCAGCCCGTAGCAGCTGTCTAACTCCCAGGTACCTATTTACTGCTAGGTAACAGGGGCATCAGGGTGAAAGAAACATCTTGCCCATTTGTCTCCGCCTCCACCGGGGATCGAACCCGGAACCTCAGGACTACGAATCCGAAGCGCTGTCCACCCAGCTATCAGGCGCCTTATCAGGCAGGTAATGATAAACTTGCCACACTTGACGTGATATTCACTTTGAATGAGTCAGACTTGAAGAAAGTGGAATTTGAAGGCCCTTGGGAATGAGTGATCATTGCATACTGGCATTTAATTATCTGAAGGAAGCAGGAATGAACTGTTCAAGGAAGGAAGGAATAGGAGATTGAAAGCTGATATATCAGCTGAAACAATGAGGAAATGAGACTCTCAGTCAGGAATATCATGCAAAACTGACTTCAAAGAGAAAGCCCAAGATATAATGTGCCTCTTCAACCAGAAATGCTAGGATGAAGTCAATAAATTTATCCTTGTTCAAAGAAAGGACAATGTTCATTGGATTAACCAATGAAGTAACCAAAGATGTAAGGATGTCAAATATATAAGCATAAGAAAATGGAAAACCATGAGAAGAAAAGAACGACAGTAAGAGGTACAGAAGGCCAGGAACGAGTACTACTTCAGAAAGACAATTTGAATATGATCACGCCACTAAAGGCAAGATCCAGCCACTAAGCTGCTCCACAGTCACATCAGAAGGAAAGCAACAGTCAACGAGAAAGTGATGAAACTTAGGACAGAAGCAGACTCATTCATAGAGAATGACAGGAACTTGTGTGAGGAACTCCAAATGAGATTCCAGTAGGTTTCCACAACATGATGAGATAAAAAGTTCCTGAACTGAAGGGGATGGAATTAAATCACTCAGTACTGGAGGACTGTCTCACTACCAGAGATGAAACACCTGCTGGAGACACGACCAAGGCGGTGGGACTAGACAGGTCATCACTACAGATACCAAGAAAGAGTACTGAAGCTTAGGAAACAGGAGAACTACCAGAGTTTCAGAAGACAGCCAATGTAATGCCAATAAATAAAAAGGAAGAGAGAGAGAGCCGGCGCTAAATTAGAGATTGGTGGTCCTTACTTGCATGTCTCGTATGGCAATGGAACAGACCGTAGAAAAGAAGCTACAGAGCATTTGGGTTGAAGGATCTTTATAACACAACACCAGTGGACGTTTAGGGACAGTCACATCCGCCTCACACACCTGAAAGATGTCTATGAGAGAGCGACAGACATCGGACACGACAGAAGGGCGAACAGCGTTTCGGGAAAAATTTCGGGATTTCGGGGAAAAGCCCCGAAATCAACTCAAGAAGATAGTGTACATAATTTTAGCGCTCTGGAAAAGGTTTCGATATAATAGCCCACTTGATTCTAGTACAAATGTTTATGAAACAGGAGTTACAGGGAAGGTGTTTCATTGGATAACTGAGTACCCAAGGAACGGAAGACACATCAATTAGATGAGCCAAAGAGAGGTCAGCAACCATTTATTTAGTTTCAGAATAGTAAATAAATGGAATAAACCATTGAAGAAGGACGAGCCTAAGACTCTAACGAGTCTTAGAAGACTAAAACGAGCCTCGGTTTAAAGCTAAATATGATAACAAGCTGGTGTGTCGTGAGCCATTCCATTAGCCTACCAACAGCAAAATGGCGAGGTACAAGAGTGGACGCTTCGACCACCACGACCCATTAGGAGAGTACACACACACATGCACTGCATCACAGCGACCATTACCCAACAAACTGGTCGAGAGTAGCAAGGTCTCTGGAGCAGGAGTCGACCAGCTCATCCTTGTGGTAGTTTAGATAACCATCCGCGTCTTCGGCAGCCCTCTGGCTTATGTCAACATTTTAGCGAATTACAGGGAGTTGGCGGCTCAGTACACTGTTACATACGCTACGGTGGACGCAGCCACTCGTCTTGGAGGACGCAGGCACTCGTCTTGGTGGACGCAGGCACTCGTCCTGGTGGACGCAGCCACTCGTCTTGGAGGACGCAGGCACTCGTCTTGGTGGACGCAGCCACTCGTCTTGGTGGACGCAGCCACTCGTCTTGGTGGACGCAGCCACTCGTCTTGGTGGACGCAGGCACTCGTCTTGGTGGACGCAGGCACTCGTCTTGGTGGACGCAGCCACTCGTCTTGGAGGACGCAGCCACTCGTCTTGGAGGACGCAGGCACTCGTCTTGGTGGACGCAGGCACTCGTCTTGGTGGACGCAGGCACTCGTCTTGGTGGACGCAGCCACTCGTCTTGGAGGACGCAGCCACTCGTCTTGGTGGACGCAGCCACTCGTCCTGGAGGACGCAGCCACTCGTCTTGGTGGACGCAGCCACTCGTCCTGGAGGACGCAGGCATTCGTCTTGGAGGACGCAGCCACTCGTCCTGGAGGACGCAGGCATTCGTCTTGGAGGACGCAACGACTCGTCCTAGTTGACGCAACGACTCCTAGTGCTTCACACGGCTACCTCCACGACCGCTTCATACCCTGTTCCTCCCTACGAGTACTCATTAGAACAAACAAATACACAACTTACACTTCGTAACCATCTTCATAAATAACTCATTTTCTCGGTAATCTTATTAATTAAACAACTCACTCTCAAGACGCTCTCTGAGGCCCTCGGCCCTGTGGCACTGCCAACGACCACCTGAAATGATAGTACTTACCTTGAGGTGGTTTCGGGGCTTAGCGTCCCCGCGGCCCGGTCCTCGACCAGGCAGGCCTCCTGTGTAAACTTGTGCAAACTATTTGGTCGAAAGCACCAATATGTAGTGAAGATCCGCCGGTAAACCCCTTTTTGTTTACTATTAATCTTACATAGTCCTAAAGAAAATAAAGTTAAAATCATATCTGTGAATATTCCTAGGCCTAGTTTAGCCTCGATCTCGTGGCCCTCTTAACAAAGGCTTTGATATCGTAGAACTTTTACTAGCTCTTTATTGTGGCATTCTGATAACCAGGTCGTTATCATCATAGAGTCGTTGCTTTATTACCCACTCGGTCAGCAGGTCGGTCACATGGCACTCGACAAATAACTCGTTCTTAGTGACCAGTCATCTCTTAATAAAAAATTAAATAAAAATAATAATAAAATAAAAGCGAGATATTTTCAGACACGCCTCGCCCGACAAGGCCTGGACCCCCCCCTCTCCTGGCACTATTAAATTCTCCTGTGCTTGCAAACTACCAAATACGGCACTGCTAGGCACTGAGGAGTCACTTGCCTGGCACTCCTCACTGCACGGCACTGCCATATCCCCCCTGGCAAGAGTGTCAGTGATATGAGCAATAAAGGAGAGAGTAAGGCAGTGAAGCGAACCAGTGACACAGACAAAGGGATTTTCCCCCTTTGCGGAAATAATGTTGTAGGCAGGGGTCGGTATATTGCCACACGGGAGCCCTCGCATAGAATACATTACTGCAGCTGTATTTTTAAGTCTCGTATATTAATTTTTTTGTATGCATATAAATGTGTTTCTATATGCTCGTATATACATGCATCGACGCATCATTGGAAATATATACTCACCCATAGCTATTGAATATATATATACTAGGCTTCGTCCCTTTCAAAAAAATAAAAAAATAAAAACTATACCTGAATTTTTCATTTTAAATTTTGTGCATATAGAAAGCTGCGAATGCTTCACACCTGCTCCAGGCTGACCTTTCTAGCAGATACGGTGGAGGTTATCTTGAGTTTATCTTGAGATGATTTCGGGGCTTAGCGTCCCCGGGGCCCGGTCCTCGGCCACTCCTTTCTGTTACACTCCCCCCAGGAAGCAGCCCGTAGCAGCTGTCTAACTCCCAGGTACCTATTTACTACAATAAAATCGAAAAATACCTTCAAGAACCTCAAAATGTGCATAAAGTACAAATTAAAAAACATTTAAAGTGAGCAACGCTGTAAAAAGTCCTCATTATCTTCAATAAACTAGATGGATCCTATGAACATTCCTAGTTAATAAATCACGCTGACAGTTTTGAACGGTTGCAAATGCTGTGGCAATTTTTCTGAAGTAGATAGATAGGTAACGTGCTTAAATCGACAATAAAAACCCCAGTTTGTATACATTTTGAAATACAGATTGATGCAAGTAAAGCCATGCATGTAAAGCCATACGAATATGACTTTACAATGGGCCATTCATGAGTAATAAATTGAGTGTCATTATTTTGCTGCATAAATATTTGAGCCAATCGATGGTGGACAACATTATCACCTTGACTCTAGCACATACAAGTGTCGGTGTATTTGGAGACAAATGAGAAGCTGCCTCGCATGGGTCAAAAGGCATTCTGTATTCTCATATTTTTGTGTTAAGCGGATTTTCTTCCTATTAGGGGAGTATTGAACCCGCGCCACTCACAGGACGATTATCTTGAGGTTATCTTGAGATGATTTCGAGGCTTTAATGTCCCCGCGGCCCGGTCCTCGACCACGCCTACACCCCCAGGAAGCAGCCCGTGACAGCTGACTAACACCCAGGTACCTATTTTACTGCTAGGTAACAGGGGCATTCAGGGTGAAAGAAACTCTGCCCATTGTTTCTCGCCGGCACCCGGGATCGAACCCGGGACCACAGGATTACAAGTCCAGCGTCGACACAAGATTAGTACAAGATTACAAGTCTGCAACACGTCGCTATGTAATGTAGTAATAATTGAATTCCTCAAATTACGCGAAATTGTAATTAATTTTTGTCAATAAAGATATTAATAATAATAATAATGTAGTTGACATTTAGGCTGTGGACCAAATATTGGAAAACGGTAAATTCAGAACCAGTTTTTCTTACAAGAACGACCTGCCAATCCATTTAGATCCATATCCCCAATTACTGTTGGATGCAGCACAGGTGTCCAATCATTCTACATTATCCTGGATTCGAACTCAGGTTTCCTAGCTTGAGAGTAGAGTGTATTGACCACTATGCCACATGGTTAGACTGGGGTGTTAATAGCCGCAACAGTTAGCCTTAATAATGCTGTCAGCTAAAAAGTAAATATGATCCTTTTAGATGGTCATAGGGAGACACATAGAGCCAGGAGAGGATGTGTCAGAGGGAGACACATAGAGCCAGGAGAGGATGTGTCAGAGGGAGACACATAGAGCCAGGAGAGGATGTGTCAGAGGGAGACACATAGAGCCAGAAGAGGATGTGTCAAACGGAGACACATAGAGCCAGGAGAGGATGTGTCAGAGGGAGACATATAGAGCCAGGAGAAGATGTGTCAGAGGGAGACACATAGAGCAAGGAGAGGATGTGTCAGAGGGAGACACATAGAGCCAGGAGAGGATGTGTCAGAGGGAGACACATAGAGCAAGGAGAGGATGTGTCAGAGGGAGACACATAGAGCAAGGAGAGGATGTGTCAGAGGGAGACACATAGAGCCAGGAGAGGATGTGTCAAACGGACACACACACATATAGAGCACGAGAGTCCTCATGATAAATGAAAACAATAAAAAATAACGAACCTCTTATGAGTCTCTAACTTCCTCTCGTTCCTTCAAGAAATTTGCTGTTCCTCTTCTTTCCCAATTACATCATTCGCCAGTTTCATCTCTCCCCTCTTTCCCCTTTCACCCATACTAACTACGGGCTCACCATAGCCCGTGCTACTTGGGACATTTTGTTCCAAGTAGCGAATCTTTAACAACAACTTTCACCCATTTTACCACTCAGCTATACCTGAGGAACTAGCGAGAAGAGCTATATCTGTGCTACAAGAACTAGGAAGTTGGAAATATAGCTAAACTTGGAGAACTAGCAGGTGAAGGTATAATTAACTAGATCAATTAGCAGATGAGGATACAGGTTTATGACGAAAACTATTGGGCAGAGATGTATACATCCTAGAGGGCCTACTCTAGAGAAACTAGTAAACTATGAATAGCTATACTAGAGGAGGAACTACCTTAAAATCCGTTTAAAAGAACACTGGATTATTACATGCCATTCAACTCTGGATTGGGCATGACCTTTGAACCCTAATCACTGATTGGTTATGCTAACCAATTAACTAAAACAATCACAAAAAAAACTTTGAGAAAAGCTTTAGTGCAAGAAGGTGGGCATCGAACGAGCTTCATGAGGGTCACCCATGATGCGCGTGTCTTAACCCCTGGACCACGATATGTATATAAGTTACATAATCTTATGTAGACCAGACCACACACTAGAAATTGAAGGGACGACGACGTTTCGGTCCGTCCTGGACCATTCTCAAGTCGATTGAGTGTGTGATTGAGTGATTCAATTTCTAGTGTGTGGTCTGGTCAACATACTTCAGCCACGTTATTGTGACTCATCGCCTGCATAATCTTATGTAATTTCTGGAGCCAGCTCACCTGACCTCACATCACGTGACCTCGCATCACGTGAAATCACATCACGTGACGTTACATAAAACGATCTACGAGTGAGTGAATAGGCTGTAGCTAGTAAGGGAGAGAGGAGAAACAGGAAGAGGGGGATACGCAGAGGGAAACAAAAGTGGAAGGGATGGAGAGAGAGGAAATAAACAAGGTGAAAGAGAAAAAGAATAAGATTATGAAGAACAAGAAAAAAAAGTGTGCACAAGAGGTTGAGGAAGCAAGATATTAGCACCGCTCTGGGGTTATCTTATGAAGGATGATAGCATTAAATTGAAGTTATATTTCGGATAAATATATCTAGGAGAATGGAGCGTACCCACTCAATCCTCCTCTCTCTCCAGCACAACAACGGCCCACAATAAAGATTGACAATCACCAGGCAATTGGGTCACACGGATAGAAATAGGAAACTTTTAAACCTAATCTAACCAATTATTTCGTCAGACATAATTGTTTCAGCACATGAAACAATTGTTTGTTTGAAGATCAAACAATTGTTTGATATTGTTTAAGAACATCAACACCAGGTGTTAGCACCCATAAGTGCTGAAGATGGATGAATTCCATTCATTCCATTTATGCAATGGAAAAAATTTGGAATGGAATGGAATAAATTCCATTTATTATTAAAAAAAGATAATTTAACAGTTAATTAGGGGAGTTGTGGATCTTCTTTAGTGTCTAGACACAGAGGCCGAAGCTACTATTATTATTCTTATAAACAACCTTCCAGTGCCTTGGAGCCCATAAACGTTCCTGACAAAATGTAAACAAAGCCGCCATGATTGAGGAAAGATGTAGAGGTTTCGTTAGTGGCTACGTTAATCCTGGGTGACTCCCGGCTCAGGTTATCAGAGGTGAGAATGGCGGCCATTTACCAGGTAATATAACACGAGGATCGACCCTTAACAAGCGTTGGTTTTTTTAATAAAGGTGTGTAAAGGGTCTGACTTTTTTTTTAAGAAGTTATATTCTATTAATTGAAATGAACTATTTATAACGCAGAAGGTCAATTAATTTCATTTTTATTTCACATAAGTTTTATTAAATTTTTTATCGTTATTAAAGTTCAAATGTGCCTTCTCTTTTGATTATAATGTTTATTTGAAATCCCGTTGAGAGAGAGAGAGAGAGAGAGAGAGAGAGAAACAGAGAGAGAGAGAGAGAGAGAGAGAGAGAGAGAGAGAGAGAGAGAGAGAGAGAGAGAGAGAGAGAGAGAGAGAGAGAGAGAGAGAATGAGAGAGAGAGAGAATGAGAGAGAGAGAGAGAGAGAGAGAGAGAGAGAGAGAGAGAGAGAGAGAGAGAGAGAGAGAGAGAGAGAGAGAGAGAGAGAGAAACAGACAGAGAGAGAGAGAGAGAGAGAGAGAGAGAGAGAGAGAGAGAGAGAGAGAGAGAGAGAGAGAGAGAGAGAGAGAGAGAGAGAGAGAAACAGAGAGAGAGAGAGAGAGAGAGAGAGAGAGAAACAGAGAGAGAGAGAGAGAGAGAGAGAGAGAGAGAGAGAGAGAGAGAGAGAGAGAGAATGAGAGAGAGGGAGAGAGAGAGAATGAGAGAGAGGGAGAATGAGAGAGGGAGAAAGAGAGAGAGAGAGAGAGAAACAGAGAGAGAGAGAGAGAGAGAGAGAGAGAGAGAGAGACAGAGAGAGAGAGAGAGAGAGAGAGAGAGAGAGAGAGAGAGAGAGAGAGAGAGAGAGAGAGAGAGAGAGAGAGAGAGAGAGAGAGAGAGAGAGAGAGAGAGAGAGAGACAAACAGAGACAAACAGAGACACAGAGACAGACAGACAGAAACTTCCCAAGAATCTTACCAATCAGTTCTTAATGCCAATCTTGGTGTATACAGAAGTTACAGGTCCATCCATATCAGTCCATCCCAGTGACAAAGAGAGACGGATCTTCTTCATTTGCATACTAGAGTTATTGGAAATGAGAAGCGATAACGGCTTACTCCACCACTATTGTAACCCCCCCCCAATTTATCCAGTCAATCCCCCCCTTTGTTACCCAGTATAATAACAATTACTGTTTCTCATTATCATTGCTTATAATTATCTTGTAATTCTTATAATTATCGTTTAATAATATTTATTTCTCCATTTTTATTATTACTGGTGGGTGTTATTCCTGGGATAATTCCTCTGCTGGTGTCTTAAGAAGGAATTCTTAATTACATTTAACGTGTTTATGTTTGTGTCATAACTGCTGGAGGACTATGACGACCCTCATTCGATTCCCGCACGAGGCAGAAACAAATGGGCAAAGTTTCTTTCACCCTGAATGCCCCTGTTACCTAGCAGTAAATAGGTACTCGGGAGTTAGTCAGCTGTCACGGGCTGCTTCCTGGGAGTCGAGGCCTGGGCGGGGACCGGGCCGCGGGGACACTAAAAAGCCCCGAAATCATCTCAAGATAACCCTCGACCACCTTGCCTGAGGTAAACCAACAAGTTGATCTCAGGCAAAAAGCAACACTTCTTCGTTTCAATTATTTCCTCCAGTGTGGCAACATTCCTCCAGAGTGTGGCAACATTTCTCTAGAGTGTGGCAACATTCCTCCAGAGTGTGGCAACATTTCTCTAGAGTGTGGCAACATTTCTCTAGAGTGTGGCAACATTTCTCTAGAGTGTGGCAACATTCCTCCAAAGTGTGGCAACATTTCTCTAGAGTGTGGCAACATTCCTCCAGAGTGTGGCAACATTCCTCCAGTGTGGCAACATTCCTCCAGAGTGTGGCAACATTCCTCCAGAGTGTGGCAACATTCCTCCAGAGTGTGGCAACATTCCTCCAGAGTGTGGCAACATTCCTCCAGAGTGTGGCAACATTCCTCCAGTGTGGCAACATTCCTCCAGAGTGTGGCAACATTCCTCCAGAGTGTGGCAACATTCCTCCAGAGTGTGGCAACACTCCTCCAGTGTGGCAACATTCCTCCAGAGTGTGGCAACACCGCCAAGGTCATCCCGCGGTACCTTATCTGTCATTCATTGTCACCTAACTTCACTCCATAAGCAATGACTAAACTGTCTCTGGGCGCAACACTTATGTGAAAATTGAAACGAAACACATTGAGGAAAAACAAAACCTTTACCATGGACGAAACACCGAGATCTAAACTTTAAGGCCAGGAACTAAGGGCGTCGTAACTCGCATTTCCTCTGAAAGATGCGATTCGTGATTACAAAATATACCGGACACAAGCCGCTATGACCCCCCCCCCCCACACACGTTAGGTAAACGACGTTGGTACAACGTTGATTCAACGTTGATTTAACGTTACTTGAGCCTGTTTCGCCGACTGGAAGTCGCTATACAACGTAACAATTTTCTGACGCAGTTACCCCTTGAAGTGTGTGGCCGGCGCCGTCCTCTTACTGAACACACTACATTTTTTACGGAGGGGAATCGAAATAACAGTCTCTTATTGCAGCGTTACGGGGCACTAAGTCTCGTACAGCGTTACAAAACTTAATATTTTGTGCTCGGGAAACGTAATATCAACTGTTAAGTTCGGTTAGCTTAGATACGATAAAGTAAGGCTAAGCTAAGTTACGTTAGGTTAGGCCGACCTCAAGCAGTCGATGGCAGTCCCATACCACCCATGTATCATTGTGAAAAGTTGTGTTAGGCTTGCCCCCCAAGCCTCTGACCTCCATCCTTGGAGGGACAAACATACATTCCCATTTATAGACGTAGATATCCACTGTTTCGCTTCCCACATATATAACTGCAGACGTACACAACAAATTAATCAAAATACTTGTTTCCAATCTAGTACACAAATCCATCAAATTCTCACCTCTATAAAGGTACTTAATGAACGGAACTATCAGGAGAAAGCCCCAAGCCTTTACGACTATAGAGCACTGGGAAGGGATCAGGATAAGGATTTGGGATGAGACGGGGGGAAGGATTGGTGCCCAACCACTTGTTGGACTCGGGGATTGAACGCCGAGCACTTAATGAAACTAAAATAATAACCATACGCGTATTGTTTAGAGATTCCTGTGAAGGGTAAAAGTTCAAAATAAATTTTATATGACCATGCACATTATTTATAACTTTTCAAAAAACCATTTTAGTTAGCATTTGTCAGGGCTACAACCTCGAACGTATCAGTTAAGGATGTGTTTATATATAATCTATATATCAAATGTTCGCCCTTTGATATAGGAACTTGTGAAGTGTCCACTGAGAAGGTTGTTGTTGTGTGGAGCCCGTGTGTTGTACACACACACACACACACACACACACACACACACACACACACACACACACACACACACACACACACACACACACACACACACACGCACGAACGCAGTGTTTAAACCATAAGGTCTGTGTACAGAACCATTTCCAATATATCCCGAGACGATGCAGCACAAATAAACAGACATAATAATACTGTAACCATATTCATCTGCTATACTCCCCACAAGCAGTACATCCAACGCATACAACACATACTGTAGTACAAGGCACATATTGTACCTATTTTTGCATTGTATAACAGGCCCTCTTCAGTACTGTTATCCAATACTAAAAAAAAGCTTCACAATGTGCATTACAATATACACTACAATATAAATGTGCGAGTGACACTACAATATACATTATAAAGCACCATACAGTATATTATACAGTACAACCTGTATTACAATGAAACAGATGAAGGCACTACAATGCCATACAAAATAACCAGGATTGTATGTATCTTATACTCGACCATATAGACCGGTTTTTACAATAAATCCCACTAATAATAATAATAATAATAATAATGTTTTATTTGTTACAAAAAAGTACATGTATTTGATACATAATACAGTGAAGAGTTCGTAAGTCATATACATTACATAAAGTCACTAATACCCCATTATATGCACGGACGTAAGATCAGATTGCACTGCAGCACAGCAACAGCTGCCTACCATGCAGCAGCCGAGGTGGCAGCAGCAGCAGCAGCTGTGTCTCTGACAGTCTCAAGTGTCCTGGTGGACTGTTAACTGGAGTGATTTCACTTCTTGAACATTTTATATGGCGTCAGAAAGTTCCAAGATCATAGAATGAGTTTATTGCTGGCGTATTGTAGTGTGGGGGTGTGGAGGAGGGTGTGGCACAGCTGGTGATGTGAGTGTGGCACAGTTGGTGATGTGGGTGTGACACAGCTGGTGATGTGGGTGTGGCACAGCTGGTGATGTGAGTGTGGCACAGATGGTGATGTGGGTGTGACACAGCTGGTGATGTGGGTGTGACACAGCTGGTAATGTGGGTGTGACACAGCTGGTGATGTGGGTGTGGCACAGCTGGTGATGTGGGTGTGACACAGCTGGCGATGTGGGTGTGACACAGCTGGCGATGTGAGTGTGGCACAGCTGGTGATGTGGGTGTGGCACAGCTGGTGATGTGGGTGTGACACAGCTGGCGATGTGGGTGTGACACAGCTGGCGATGTGAGTGTGGCACAGCTGGTGATGTGGGTGTGACACAGCTGGAGATGTGGGTGTGACACAGCTGGCGATGTGGGTGTGACACAGCTGGTGATGTGGGTGTGACACAGCTGGTGATGTGGGTGTGACACAGTTGGTGATGTGGGTGTGACACAGCTGGTGATGTGGATGTGGCACAGCTGGATGATGTGGGTGTGCCACAGTTGGTGATGTGGGTGTGACACAGCTGGTGATGTGGATGTGGCACAGCTGGATGATGTGGGTGTGACACAGTGGATGACAAACTAGCACAGAGAAACTTATTGGCTTAGCATAGTGTATAAAATTCATCACTAAGGTTAATCCCCTTCGGTTCTGGCCAGTAACTGACTGGGTGAGACCGTACGCCCAATCTCAGCCATCTCATCACGTGTAACAGACTCCATGTCATCCAACAATGGTACACCAGAGGGCGGAGGAGACGTGACATATAACAGAAAACGGGAGAGGCGGCAAAGTGCTACAGGGGTGAAGGGGTAACTCCTCCCTACATGCCCTGTACACGTGAGAATGTGAGGTTTGGTCTGCCATTGACAAAAAAAACTGTTAGACTTATTGAGATCCAAAGGCCTTTCCCTAGAATCGTACTTGGGTACGTCGTATCGCTTGTGATTCGACTGTGCTAATCACTGTACGTTGTAGCATAGGTCGGCCGTGAGATCAAGCAGTCAGTTGCAGATTTCGTTAGTAAAATCAAGAACAGGTTTCAATATTAGGCTTCACACACTTATTTATATACAGAAGGTCTCCCTATAATCTCTCCCTGCTAAGACCATGGAGCGCTATCCTTTTGAGTATGTTTTAAGTCATCTAAAAGGTTTTATTTAAAAAGTGGAGTACCACCTCTGGCTGGAAGAAGGGGACCCTTAGCCTCGGGGAAAAGCACATAACGCCTTAGAGTGGATTTTTAGGTCCCCTCCAATACTGTTTCTATGTTCGTTTATCCTACCACGCCCTTCCTGTTGTGCTTTGTTGTGCTTTATTAGGTATTTAAAGGTTGTAAAATGTGCATTGGTTAATACAATGAGTGTTTAAAGGTTATGGATTTCTTGGAGCACCTCCGCTTCCGAAAAGGCACCGAGGATGTAGCAGGTGTTTCCTCTTATATATATATATATATATATATATATATATATATATATATATATATATATATATATATATATATACATACATATATGTATATGTATATATATATATATATATATATATATATATATATATATATATATATACATACATATATGTATATATATATATATATATATATATATATATATATTATATATATATATATATATATATATATATATATATATATATATATATATATATATATATACATATACACGCCTTCTGGACACAAAATATAATATATTTAATAAACAAAATATTGTATTTATTATTTTATCACACGAGTTAATTAAGGTCGTTTTTCACTCGTAGTTGAGAAGGAAAAATGAGATTTTTAATTAAATTATTCAGTATGATGAATTGAAAGCAAAGCAATATGAACAAACACGAGATGCATGGGTCCAATACAGCCATGCAAATGACTTGAATTTTCCAGAAACAACACCAAAAATTACTATTTAAGTATTGTTTCAAACTTTCCTACTGGTAAAATAAAGTAAAAATAAATAAGTAAATAAATCAAATATAACAGTTTGGGAACTCCCGAAGCACAACAGGGTCGTTTATAACAATAATAACTATTGGGTTGTGATGATTCGAAGTTCATAAAACTATGTAGTAAGTGTAAATAAAGCCGCCAATGATTAAGCAAAAGATGTATAGGTTTCGTAAGGGGTTGTGTAAATGCTTGACCTGAGTATTGGTACACACATGGTACAGCTTTAGTCAGATTAAATGGTTAGTTACATCTGGCTGATGGACCGTATTATACTGAGTATGTTCAGAGCTTCGTTGTTGGTACCATGGTGTGTTGTGGAGTGTCAGAGACCTACACCAGCGGGGATCAGAGACCTACACCATCGGGTTCTGAAAGTTAGGCTTGGTGAGCCCGACAGGTTCTGAAAGTTAGGCTCGGTGAGCCCGACAGGTTCTGAAAGGTAGGCTTGGTGAGCCCGACAGGTTCTGAAAGTTAGACTTGGTGAGCCCGACAGGTTCTGAAAGTTAGGCCTGGTGAGCCCGACAGGTTCTGAAAGTTAGGCTTGGTGAGCCCGACAAGTTCTGAAAGTTAGGCTTGGTGACCCTAACAGGTTCTGAAAGTTAGACTTAGTGAGCCCAACAGGTTCTGAAGCTTCTCCAAGTCAGGTTACGAGGTCCGGTGTAAGGCCAGGTGGCTCTGAGGGTCAGGTCTTACAAGACGAGGAGAATCTCTCAAGGTAAAGCCTATTGTCCCTCAAAGTGAAGCTAAGAAGCTCTCTACGTGAGAGTCGAGAGGCGCTCCTGGGCCCTCAAGGCTCACGCTGCCTCTCATGGGAGTAGTGGAGGTCATTCTTCAGGGCTCCATAGGGCAGTAGTGGAGGTCATTCTTCAGGGCCCCATAGGACAGTAGTGGAGGTCATTCTTCAGGGCCTCATAGGGCAGTAGTGGAGGTCATTCTTCAGGGGCCCATAGGGCAGTAGTGGAGGTCATTCTTCAGGGCCCCATAGGACAGTAGTGGAGGTCATTCTTCAGGGCCCCATAGGACAGTAGTGGAGGTCATTCTTCAGGGCCCCATAGGGCAGTAGTGGAGGTCAATCTTCAGGGGCCCATAGGGCAGTAGTGGAGGTCATTCTTCAGGGCCCCATAGGACAGTAGTGGAGGTCATTCTTCAGGGCCCCATAGGACAGTAGTGGAGGTCATTCTTCAGGGCCCCATAGGACAGTAGTGGAGGTCATTCTTCAGGGCCCATAGGGCAGTAGTGGAGGTCCTTCGGCAGTGCCCCGGGGGGTTTCTCTGGGGGTCCACATTCCAACAGAACAATGCTATAAGATTGTTTCCGGTTGCTAGAGCACGGGTATGCCAGCAGAACACAACAGGTTACTATAGCAGGGGTATGCCAGCAGAACACAACAGGTTACTATAGCAGGGGTATACCAGCAGGACACAACAGGTTACTATAGCAGGGGTATACCAGCAGAACACAACAGGTTACTATAGCAGGGGTATACCAGCAGAACACAACAGGTTACTATAGCAGGGGTATACCAGCAGGACACAACAGGTTACTATAGCAGGGGTATACCAGCAGGACACAACAGGTTACTATAGCAGGGGTATACCAGCAGAACACAACAGGTTACTATAGCAGGGGTATACCAGCAGGACACAACAGGTGGCTATAGCAGGGGTATACCAGCAGGACACAACAGGTTACTATAGCAGGGGTATACCAGCAGGACACAACAGGTTACTATAGCAGGGGTATACCAGCAGGACACAACAGGTGGCTATAGCAGGGATATACCAGCAGGACACAACAGGTTACTATAGCACGGGTATATCAGCAGAACACAACAGGTTGCTATAGCAGGGATATACCAGCAGGACACAACAGGTGGCTATAGCAGGGGTATACCAGCAGGACACAACAGGTTGCTATAGCAGGGGTATACCAGCAGGACACAACAGGTGGCTATAGCAGGGGTATACCAGCAGGACACATGTTGCTATAGCAGGGATATACCAGCCTTAGAAGAGATATAACTGACGATCCACAGCAAGAAGACTGAGAAATATGAACTAATAAAAACGCATTACCATAATAAAACAAATTAAAAACATTTAAATAACTGAATATAGATTAACAATTGACTGAGATGAACGACACCTAACGTAATGAAGATAATTAGAAACGAAGTAGCAGCAACAATACATGTAGAAAGCCTTACAGGAAAACTAAAGGAACTGCATGAACGCTGCCAGATTCCGGAGTCTGATTCGGGATTCTGGCGCAAGAAGGAGAGCCGAGGAAGAGGCTTGAAGCATGTAATCTCTTAATGCGGCGGAAGGCTGATGTCGGTGAGAAAATTTAGTGAGAACGCAAGAGGCTTATGACGGAGGCTCAGCGGAGACTAAGGTAAATTAAACGAACTAGTGCAAATAGTATAAAGGAGCGACGCTGGGTACACCGTCCGGCGGGAATGGCTGGTCCACCAGTCACATCGTTGATGGAAAACGGTGATGGGTGACATAAAGAGAATATTGCGCCAAATGGATGGGAAAGGAAAGCTGTGGGAAGGGAAAGTTGTGGGAAGGCAGAGCAGTAAGAAGGAAAAGCTTGTGGGAAAGCTGCGGGGAAGGAAAGCTGTGGGAAGAGAAAGACGTAAGAAGGGAAAGCTGTTAGTAGGGAGAGCTGTGGGAAGGGAGAGCTGTGGCAAGGGAAAGCTGTGGCAAGGAAAAGCTGCGGCAAGGGAAAGCTGTGGCAAGGGAAAGCTGTGGCAAGGGAAAGCTATAGCAAGGGAAAGCTGTGGCAAGGGAAAGCTGTGGTAAGAGAAAGCTGTGGCAAGGGAAAGCTATAGCAAGGGAAAGCTGTGGCAAGGGAAAGCTATAGCAAGGGAAAGCTGTGGCAAGGGAAAGCTATAGCAAGGGAAAGCTGTGGCAAGGGAAAGCTGTGGCAAGAGAAAGCTGTGGGAAGGGAAAGCTGTGGGAAGGGAAAGCTGTGGCAAGGGAAAGCTGTGGCAAGGAGAAAGCTGTGGCAAGGAGAAAGCTGTGGCAAGGGAAAGCTGTGGCAAGGGAAAGCTGTGACAAGAGAAAGCTGTGGCAAGGGTCAGGAAAGACCTGGGTAAATACTGGTTTGCAAACAGGGTTGTTGATATATGGAACACATTCCTGGGTAATTATAGTGGCCCATAATAGACGTGGGATGGCTGGATTGTTTCAAGCGCGGGTTAGATATACATATGAATGAGTTTGTGTGTATACAAATAGGACTATAAGGCCACTATAGCCTTATCCTTTGAGTTCTGATAATGTTCTTATATGCACCTTTTGTTTAGATATTTTTGTTTGGCTAGGAATCAATGCATAATCCAGGTATTAGAAGCAGGCAAAAGTTACTCCCTCCACACGCAGCCTTTGTTGAGGCTTGACAGGTTATACACGATGAAACAACACGGAAATTCGATGAAGAAAACTGGCTTACGATTGGTCTTACAAATTCATGTGTGTGTGTGTGTGTGTGTGTGTGTGTGTGTGTGTGTGTGTGTGTGTGTGTGTGTACTCATCTAGTACTCACCTAGTTGTGTTTGCAGGGGTTGAGCTCTGGCTCCTTGGTCCCCGCCTCTGTGGCAAGTAAATGTGTGTGTGTGTATGTGTGTGTATGTGTGTGTATGTGTGTGTGTGTGTGTGTGTGTGTGTGTGTGTGTGTGTGTGTGTGTGTGTGTGTGTGTGTGTGTGTGTGTGTGTGTGTGTGTGTGTGTGTGTGTGTGTGTGTGTGTGTGTGTGTGTGTGTGTGGAAACACCCACCCAAGTGTTTCCTTGTTCCATCAGCTGTTCAACCAACAGAACCAGGCGTTCACGTTTGTTTTCATAGACTCGTTATTAATGCCATTAAGACGAACAAAACTCTATTGTTAGTGTGAATATAACAGCAACAAACTCTATTCTTTAATTTATCAAAAGCCTCTTCTCTTCCTTTAGTGTTTCGTCTTCGTTAATTCCCATCTCGAATTTCTTCAGCCAGTCTTTGTCGTCTCCTTTGATCAAGTACTATCAATTACAATTTTGATTAAAAAACTACAATTAACAAGTCAGAGTCATTAAAGAAGTGATAATTGGAAATAAAGTTTTTGTTAATGAATGTAAATGTGCAATTTGGTCTAAACTATCGAAAAGTTACACAGACACACGCACACGTTCACACACAATGAACGAGTTACGAGGAAAGATTGCGTGAACTGCACCTCACGTCCGCTGGAAGACAGAAGAGCTCGGGGAGACACGATCACCACATACAAAATCCTCAGGGGAATTAACAGGGTAGACATGGAAGGATTATTTAAAACGGGTGGTACACGCACAAGGGGAAACAGGTAGAAACTGAGTACCCAAATGAATTACAGAGGCATTAGGAAGAACTTTTTCAGTGTTCAGAGTAGTTAGTAAATGGAATGCACTAGGAAGTGATGTGGTGGAGGCTGACTCCATACACAGCTTCAACTGTAGATATGATACAGCTCGAGAAGCTCAGGAATCTGTACACTAGTAGATTGACGGTTGAAAGGCGGGACCAAAGAGACAAAGCTCAACCCCCGAAAGCACAGCTAGGTGAGTGGGTGTAAGCAAACACCGTGGATACTAAAAGAGGCAGCGCAGGCCCTAAGTGTGCCTCTGGCAATGATCTTTAATGAGTCACTTATGAGTCACTCGGGAGAATTGCCCAGTTGCTGAAAGATGGCAAACGTATCGATTTTCAAGAAAGGAGATAGAGAAGAGGCACTTATCAACAGACCCGTATCACTGCCAAGCATCCCCCCTGCAAAATACTTGAAAGAATAATTAGGCTAAGACTTGTTGCACACCTGGAGAGCATTAGGGTTGTAAACTAACATTAACATGGGTTCTGGACAGGGAAATCTTGCCTAACAAACCTTTTGGAATTCTATGATAAAATAACAAGAATAAGTAAGACAGGACAGAGAAGGTTGGACAGACTGCATATTTCTAGACTGCCAAAATGCCTTTAATACAGTACCGCACATGAGACTGCTATTCAAACTTGAGAGCTAGGCAGGAGTAAGCGGAAAGACCCTAGCATGGGTAAGGAACTACCTAATGGGAAGGAGCCAGAGAGTATCGGAAAGGGGCGAGAAGTCAGACTGGCGAACAGTAACGCGTGGAGTACCTCGAGGATCGGTGCTGGGACCAGTTCAATTTTCAATATACGTAAATGAGTAGAATCCTACATGTCGATGTAGGATTCTATTCTCAGGAGTAGAATCCTACATGTCGATGTAGGATTCTATTCTCAGGAGTAGAATCCTACATGTCGATGTTCGCGGATAACGCAAAGTTAATGAGAGGAGTTGTGACAGATGAGGATTGTAGGATCCTCCAAGAGGATTTGAACAGGTTGCAGAGATGGTCAGAGAAATGGCTACTTGAGTTCAACACGAGCAAATGTAAAGTTATGGAAATGGGATCAGGTGATAGGAGACCAAACGGACAGTTTACAATGAAGGGGAACTGCCTACCTACGACGATTCGAGAAAGAAACCTGGGAGTGGGCGTAACATCTAATCTAACTCCTGAGGAACATATAAATAGGATAACAACAGCAACATACAATGGCAAAAGTTAGAACATCATTCAGAAGCCTAAGTGAGGAGGCTTTTAGGGCGCTTTACACTGCCTACGTGAGATCAGTCTTAGAGTATGCCGCGCCATCATGGAGTCCCCACTTGAAGAAAGACATAAGGAGACTGGAAAAGGTTCAGAAGTTCGCGACGAGGCTCGTCCCAGAGTTACGAGGGATGGGATATGAAGAGCGCCTGAAGGAACTGAACCTTACGACACTAGAAAAAAGAAGGAAGAGAGGGGATATAATAGGAACGTATAAAATACTCAGGGGAATTAACAAGTGGAAATAGATGAAATGTTCACACGTAATATTAACAGAACGAGGGGACATGGGTGGAAACTGGAAACTCAGATGAGTCACAGAGATGTTAGGAAGTTTTCTTTTAGCGTGAGAGTAGTGGAAAAATGCAATGCACTTAAGGAACAGGTTGTGGAAGCAAACTCTCTTCATAATTTTAAAACTAGATATGATAGGGAAATGGGAGAGGAGTCAGTGCTGTAAACAACCGATTGCTGGAAAGGCGGGATCCAAGAGTCAATGCTTGATCCTCCAGGCACAAAGAGGTGAGTACACACACACACACACACACACACACACACACACACACACACACACACACACACACACACACACACACACACACACACACACACACACACACACACAAGGAGAAGATCGTGCGGAAAAGGCTCGTAGAGCATCTGAAGGGAAATATTTTTATAACACACCATGAGTTCAGAGATGGTAAATCGTGCTTCACAGGTTTAATAGAATTCTATGACCAAGCATCACAAATCAGGCAAGAAAAAAAAGTGTGGGCAGACTGCATTTTCTTGGACTGTCAGAAAGCCTTTGACACATAACACATTTGACACAAAGGGGTTGCTACAAAAGTTAGAGTAACAGACAGGAGTAAAAGGTAAGGTGCTCCAGTGGATAAGGGAGTATCTAAGCAACAGGAAACAACGAGTAATTGTGAGGGGGAAACATCCGGGTGGGGAGATGTCACCAGTGGAGTCCCACAGGGCTCTGTACTTGGACTCATCCTGTTTCTAATATATGTAAACGATCTTCCAGAGGGTATACTCATTCCTCTCAATGTTTGCTGATGATGCAAAAATTATGATAAATATCAAGACAGATGAAGATAGACAGAGACTACAGGACGACCTGGACAAAATGGAGGAATGGCTACTAAAGTTTAACACCGGAAAGTGCATAGTAATGAAATTAGGCGAAGGAAGCAGAAGGCTGAACACAATGTACCATCTGGGAGGTGATATCTTGCAAGAGTAAAATAGAGAGAAAGATCTGGGGGTTGATATCACTGCGAACCTCTCCCCAGAGGCCCACATCAAAAGGATAGCATCAGCGGCATATGCTAGACTGGCCAACATAAGAACTGCCTTTAGAAATCTGTGTAAGGAATCGTTCAGGACCCTGAATACCACCTTTGTTAGACCAATCCTGGAATATGCAGCTCCAGCCTGGAGTCCATACCTAGTTAAACACAAGACAAAGTTAGAGAAGATTCAGAGGTATGCCACCAGACTCGTCCCGGAACTGAGAGGTATGAGGTACGAGGAAAGGCTAAGGGAGCTGAACCTTACGTTCATGGAAAACCGAAGAGTAAGGGGAGACATGATCACCACCTATACAATTCTCAGGGGGAATTGACAGGGTGGACAAAGACAAACTCTTTAGTACGGGTGGAACATGAACAAGGGAACACATATGGAAACTTAGTACCCAGATGAGCCACAGAGACATTAGAAAGAACTTTTTCAGTGTCAGAGTAGTTAGCAAATGGAATGCATTAGGCAATGATGTGGTGGAGGCTGACTCCATACAGTTTCAAATGAAGATATGATAGAGCCCAGTAGCTCAAGATTCTGTACACCAGTTGATTGACGGTTGAGAGGCGGGACCAAATAGCCAAAGCTCAACCCCCACAAGTACAACTAGGTGAGTACACATACACACACACACACACACACACACACACAAAACCATCCGCTGTCGAAATACTGAGGTAAAACAGCGCAGAGAAACAATAAAAGCTGTGGAAAAGTTTAACGATTTGATGTTGGGCAGTTTTGGGAGGTTTTCAGAATAAAACCATAATGTTATTTATATACTGGCAGCCACTCTTCGCGCCCTGTCACAGCTTCCACGTCACAGGTGCGCATTTTATTTATTGAGAATTTATTTTGATAGATTTCAGCAAAATATTTCAGTTTGATTATCATTAGGCTCTTGTCAGTCATTGGTTATGGCTTGCGTTGTGATTGTCTATTGTGGTTCGTTTTCATTAGCTATCTATATAAGGTTAAATAATTAATGTGTCCAATACGAGCCCAACTATTTGAAATTTGGTATGATATAAAAAGCTTTCGATGTTGCCATCAAAGTAACTGCCTTTTTTGACCTCAACTACTGGCTGTCAGCCATGCACTGCTGCTCCATACATATACAACAGAGGATAGCAATATATATGACATTTAAGCCCTCATTCGTATATTACTGGGGTACCCAAGGGTACATTCTAGATCCTATTCACTTTCTCTTTATAAATGACGTTTGCCAGGATTCAGTATTAACAAAAAACTGTCCCTTTTTGCTGACTACATAACTTTATATTTTCAGGCAAAACTACAACAGCGTCACCAATGCGTTAAACGCTCAATTAGCAAGCTTCAACAATAGTTTGTAGTCAACAGATTTCCATTTAATACAAAAACCAAACCTCGTCTATGTATGGCGCTGCACTGACTCAGGACAAATATTTCGTGCTGAAATATTACGAACATTGGAACAACAAAATCTAGGTTTTCCTTTTATTCTGAAATTGGTGTAGTTACTAATAAGATGATGAGATAGAAGCCACGTTTAACAATCTTGCTTAAAAAAAACTTAACCCTCATTGGGTCGAAAAGATGCAACGTTTCTCAAGACTAAATGGAAGACAATATTGATCAGTTGGGTATATTATCCGCCGCCCACCTTTAACACCCTAAACACTTACGTTATCATAATCATATATCAATTAATTGAGATCAGGCATTATACTCACTGTGAGCTATACACTAATTTTATCATCACCAGAGATATCCTGACACACAACACTAAGAAATCAACAGATACGACGGCAATAGAAGACAGGACATGGGTGAGGCGCTCCACATCAAGGTTGACGAATGTTAACCTTTTTGTTTGATAAGCTGTTCACTTGAGACAGTTAAGCAAGTCCCAGTTGTGTCTGGGTACAAGTGACTGGAAGAACAACCCAGCGGGTTTTCTTCCTATTGGGGAGTGCTGTACATGCTGCTATGGCGGTGTGTCCACTCACAGGATGAGTGGCGCTGCCCAATACTGTCACTATGGCGGTGTGTCCACTCACAGGATGAGTGGCGCTGCCCAATACTGTCACTATGGCGGTGTGTCCACTCACAGGATGAGTGGCGCTGCCCAATACTGTCACTATGGCGGTGTGTCCACTCACAGGATGAGTGGCGCTGCCCAATACTGTCACTATGGCGGTGTGTCCACTCGCAGGATGAGTGGCGCTGCCCAATACTGTCACTATGGCGGTGTGTCCACTCACAGGATGAGTGGCGCTGCCCAATACTGTCACTATGGCGGTGTGTCCACTCACAGGATGAGTGGCGCTGCCCAATACTGTCACTATGGCGGTGTGTCCACTCACAGGATGAGTGGCGCTGCCCAATACTGTCACTATGGCGGTGTGTCCACTCACAGGATGAGTGGCGCTGCCCAATACTGTCACTATGGCGGTGTGTCCACTCACAGGACGAGTGGCGCTGCCCAATACTGTCACTATGGCGGTGTGTCCACTCACAGGATGAGTGACGCTGCCCAATACTGTCACTATGGGGGTGTGTCCACTCACAGGATGAGTGGCGCTGCCCAATACTGTCACTATGGGGGTGTGTCCACTCACAGGATGAGTGGCGCTGCCCAATACTGTCACTATGGCGGTGTGTCCACTCACAGGATGAGTGGCGCTGCCCAATACTGTCACTATGGCGGTGTGTCCACTCACAGGATGAGTGGCGCTGCCCAATACTGTCACTATGGCGGTGTGTCCACTCACAGGATGAGTGGCGCTGCCCAATACTGTCACTATGGCGGTGTGTCCACTCACAGGATGAGTGGCGCTGCCCAATACCGTCACTATGGCGGTGTGTCCACTCACAGGATGAGTGGCGCTGCCCAATAAACTCGCCCCTCGGGGCAAAATTTAATCAAGCAAACTGAGTCAACCATCAGCAGCCAGCCAACACCCGGTTACACTCCGCCATCTTAGAGACCAAGCCGGTGCCCAACACACTGCCCCAGCCATCACTGGAACATGGGAGATGGGTAAGCTGCCGTGGGTCTGTTGGCCCATGTCACACTTCACCTCACTCTTATATATTCAGCCGATTCTCCCAAATTGTTTACGGGCTATTCACGCCTGTGCAACCTCTTTGGGTGACTTAGTCTTCATCAATCATCAGCCAAATTGTATTCATTTGTACTCTGCCTTTGGAAATGTTGACAGGGTCAATGAAACGCATCTTTTAGCCTCAGAGAATACTAAAACTGTAAAATGAACTTTGATCAGTTAATTTTTCAAATTTCTTCTCAAGGAAAATAGAGAATATACATTGATCTCACTCTTTCTGTAATATTCAATAACATATGTCTACAAGTAAGACAACTACCAAGATATACTAATAATTCTGCTTAATGTTCAACTGAGTCTCCTACACTCATATGTAGGAGACGCTATCAAACTGAAAGGTATCCAACACGTAGTAATTAGAGGGACTGGTTCCAAACCTGCACACGAAAATAACTGTTTTTTTGACGTGCAGGAAGAACGAGGAGGCTCATAGAGAAGCAGAGGTGCAATAGACACGCTGAGACAATTCTACCAACATCAGGAGCCAAGACTTATCAACACTCTCCCTCTAAACATAAGGGGGCATAACTGGCCGACTTCTTACGGCGTCCAAAAAGAGAATTTGAGCTCTAAATGATAACCTGATCAACCGGGCTGCGATTCACACCTGAGAGTGCAAGCAGCGACGTCCAACAGCCTGGTTGACCAGACCACAAACCAGAAGACCTGGTCAGAGAGCGGAGGTCACAGGGACGTTAAGTACCAAGGCCATTACACGTATATACACAGGATAGGTACATGGCCATTACCAGAGGATCCCAGGATCATCTTAACAGGCGGGTCTGCTGCTTTGATTGTCCCCAGACAATGACGAGCTGGTGGTAGGGAGCCGCGCTCACCACCACACCAGCCATAAACCACAGTGGTTCCATTCACCCGGGAGCTTGGAGACTCGAACCGTGAACCCATGTGTGTGTGTGGCCGAAGCTCCATGAACCGAGCTATTGAGTAGTCATAATAAGAAGAGAGTCTCATTTTCACGTAAAATGGAACATAAACAATAAACATAAACAATGAAGGGTTTATTGTCACAAAGTCACTCAATATCACATGATAAAGATTTAATCAAGTTATCATTGATAAGAACAGATTTGCTTCTCCCGTTTTGTGTCTTCAAAGTTGTATATTGTCGTACCCCGTTTTCTTCCTCAGTACTGTTCAGTAATTTTGCGACCTCCACTGGACAAGCTTAATAAGCTTAACAGTCACAGTGGGGCGTGAAATAAAGTATGGGTGGAATTGCTTTTTTCCGAATCTTATATCGGGTTATCCCATATCTTATATAAGCTGTCCCATATATATATATATATATATATATATATATATATATATATATATATATATATATATATATATATATATATGGGACAGCTTGCCAGACTACCATTGTCCTAGGATGCATCAGATATTTACACAACCCCTTACGAAACCCGTACATCTTTCCCCAGTCATGGTGGCTTGGTTTACATTTACTAAACAGTTTACACTCTTTGAAACTTCACAATCCCAGGGTATTATTGTTATAAGCACCCGCTCGCGCTACGGAACTCAAGCTGTTTAAAAGTGTCAAGATCATCATTGATCAAGTTCATCAATTTCAATTTCCACCATTGAGATCATCAATTTCCATTATTGAGGAAAGATGAAATGGTTTCGTAAGGGGTGCAGTAAATATTTGATGAATCCTGACTATGATGGTACATCTTATGTTCTTATGTCATCTTATCTTATGTTATGGCAGTATCTTATGTTCGAATGATTTCCCTTATCTGATCTGTTAATTTGACTAATTAGTCAAACGCTAATCAGTGGTTAATTAAATTATCATTCACACCATTTATTTACTGGTTAAATTAAGCTAAACTATTTGATTAATTGACTGCATTCAGTTAATCTGTATGGCAATTGATTGAAATAAGATAACTGTGAGATAATTATTTAGATTTTTGATTAATTATGCGTGACTTATCAGGGGAAAGCGCCAAGCCATTACGACTATATAACACTGGGAAGGGGGTCAGGATAAGGATTTGGGATGGGACGGAGGGAAAGGAATGGTGCCCAACCACTTGTGGACGGTCGGAGATTGAACGCCGACCTGCATGAAGCAAGACCGTCGCTCTACCGTCCAGCCCAAGTGGTTATTGTGCGTGACTGAGACATTATTTAACACATTACGTAGGTTGACGACTCCCATTTGTTTTCATTCTGATTCACAATTTATTGGACGATTTTCTAAGATTAATTAGCTTCAGGAATTAATCATTTATGGTTTTAGCCAATTATTGTCAAATTCAATTAATAGTTTTGTCACTTAAGAAAAACGACGCAGCGACGTACGAGAGACGACGTAAGACAACACAACGACGTACAAGACACGACGTAAGACAACGCACCGACGTACGAGAGACGACGTAAGACAACGCAGCGACGTAAGACAACACAACGACGTACGAGACACGACGTAAGACAACACAACGACGTTCGAGACACGACGTAAAGACAACGCAGCGACGTACCAGACACAACGTAAAGACAACACAACGACGTACGAGACACGACGTAAGACAACACAACGACGTACGAGACACGACGTAAAGACAACGCAGCGACGTACCAGACACAACGTAAAGACAACACAACGACGTACGAGACACGACGTAAAGACATCGCAACGACGTAAAGACACGACGTAAAGACAACGCAACGACGTACAAGACACGACGTAAAGACAACGCAACGACGTACAAGACACGACGTAAAGACAACGCAACGACGTACAAGACACGACGTAAAGGCAACGACGTACAAGACACGACGTAAAGACAACGCAGCGACGTACCTGACACACAACAAGAACCAACAAACTACACGAGTTTGTCCTGAAACGAATATTAATTATTTCGAAATTGCCTAAAAAAAGATAAAAGATATGAAAGTTGATAATTAACTGTCTGTTGTATGAATCATGGACGTTGTCAAATGTGTAATGACAGCAGTTTCAGCGCCAATTGGTCTTTTAATGAGTGGAATTGTCCCTCACACCCAAGCTAAGGAGTGGTGGTAGAGCGCCTCCACCAGCCTCCTCCCCACTTCTAAGTACTTTGTACTGGTAGTTTGTAGTACTAAGTACTATTAAAGTAGTACCTTCCATACCTTTGCCTTGCCTTGTCTTCCTCTAAGATTTTCTTCTCCTCACC